>NC_060180.1:73721970-74024470 GCF_021184085.1 Oncorhynchus gorbuscha | reverse complement strand
CTCACTCACTCACTCACTCACTCACTCACTCACTCACTCACTCACTCACTCACTCACTCACTCACTCACTCACTCACTCACTCACTCACTCACCACTCACTCACTCACTCACTCACTCACTCACTCACTCACTCACTCACCACCACCACACTCACTCACTCACTCACTCACTCACTCACAACTCACTCACAAAATGGGACAGCTGTCTCTCCAATTCAATTACATTTAAAGGTCTTTATTGGCATGGGAAACATATGTTAACATTGAAGCCAAAGCAAGTGAACTGGATATAGAAACTGATATAAAGAAACAGAAATGAACAGTAAACAAATGATAGATGTATATACACAGTGTTGTAACAATGTACACATGGTTAAAGTACACAAAATAAATAAATAAGCATAAACGTTGTATTTAGAATGTTGTTTGTTCTTTACTGGTTGCCTTTTTTTGTGGCAACAGGTCACGAATATTGCTGCTGTGATGTCACACTGTGGTATTTCACCCAGTAAATATGTGAGTTTATCAAAATTGGGTTTGATTTTTTATTATTTTTGTATCCGTGTAATCTGAGGGAAATTTCTGTCTCTAATTTGGTCATACATTTGGCAGCTCAGTTTCCACCTCATTTTGTGGGCAGTGTACACATACCCTGTCTTCTCTTGAGAACCAGCTCAATAGCAAGGCTATGCTCCCTGAGTCTGTACATAGTCAAAGCTTTCCTTAAGTTTGGGTCAGTCACAGTGGTCAGGTATTCTGCCACTGTGTACTCCCTGTTGTCGTGACGTTGTATTAGTTAATGTGACGGCTGTTGCTCATCGAATGATTAAAGGTTTCTAATTGCGTGATTAAATGAATCAGGCAATTATTTACTCATTAACCTGGCGCACCATGGGAAAATTAGTTTAATTGAGTTTCTATTTCCCAAAGTAACTCAAAGAATATCAGAATATCGATTTTACAACAGTCGCTAATTAATCGGTTACCTCTACAATCTCATTCTGAACGTCATATAGCCCGTGAATCTGCATGGACCCGGCTCTCACCAATGAGTTCGGACCCGGGTCTCACCAATGAGTTCGGACCCGGGTCTCACCAATGAGTTCGGACCCGGGTCTCACCAATGAGTTCGGACCCGGGTCTCACCAATGAGTTCGGACCCGGGTCAACAACTACCTACCTATTACTGTCCCTGACTGTCTCTCATATATCCACTCTCTGTCACATTCCCTCCCTCCTCTGACTGTCTCTCATATATCTACTCTCTGTCACATTCCCTCCCTCCTGTGACTGTCTCTACCCCCCTGGTTCAACATAACTTGTTTTCTATTATCTCTCTTTCTTCTCCTGCCACCAGTCCCTTCCTTCCATCGCTCCCTCATGTCTCAACATACTGTAACTCTCTCTCGTAAGAATAAGAGATACTCTGAATGATCGGCTGTGAAAACCAACTGACATTTACTCCTGAGGTGCTGACCTGTTGCACCCTCGACAAACCAATGTGATTATTATTATTTGACCCTGCTGGTAATCTATGAACATTTGAACATCTTGGCCATGTTCTGTTATAATCTCCACCCGGCACAGCCAGAAGAGGACTGGCCACGCTTCATAGCCTGGATCCTCTCTAGGTTTCTTCCTAGGTTCTGGCCTTTCTAGGGAGTTTTTCCAAGCCACCGTGCTTCTACACCTGCATTGCTTGCTGTTTGGGTATTTAGGCTGGGTTTCTGTACAGCACATTGAGATATCAGCTGATGTAAGACGGGCTTCATAAATACATTTGATTTGATTAAGAATTGTATCACCCGACACCTATTAGGTGGTAGTCATGGAAACAAAACCACTTACCTCAGTCAGCCAGCCCTGCTAACCCGGGACACCTCAGAAATGTTCAGCCGTATCATGTAAGTCCTTATCCTTATCTAACATCAGTAGGAGCAGATTCCTGGTGACATATTCAGCCGTATCATGTAAGTCCTTATCCTTATCTAACATCAGTAGGAGCAGAGGCCTGGTGACATGTTCCTGATGAAAACACCAGCGAGGCCTGCCGATATATAAATGACTAACCGACTGGCGAGATAGGCTCCTATCTAGTAGAATCTTGCCTCTCATCTTGCAAAGCATCAAATGGACTCAAGTCCAAACACAGCCATTTGAAATACAAGATGCCGAGTCCTACATTGTGAATGAACAGGCAGTCAGACCTGTATTTGTGCTCGAAGAGTCCAATATTAGTGCAGCGTTTATCAGTGTCCTGTCTGACGTAGTGAACATGCCTCTTGTCAAACATGAAGTATGGTTTGAAATGTGTTGGATTTATCATAACTTCATAATCATACTGCCACAAGAAGAACGGGAAATACTGTTAACATTTTTTTTTAAATAGCCAACATTAACATTTTGAAATGATGACAGGCTTTGCTAGACGTTTATAGCTGATCAAAATCTCATCTGCAGCTGGCCTCAATGTTGTATAGAGTAGAGGTGAGATGAATGTCAATATGAGTGTGTTTTAAACACTCTTTCATGCACACACACACACACACACACACACATACATACACACACGCACACACACACACAGGTAGCACGCATACACACACACACATACACACACACATACACATACACACACATTACACACACACACACACACACACACACACACACACACACACACACACACACACACACACACACACACACACACACACACACACACACACACACACACACACACACACACACACACACACACACACACACACACACACACACACACACACACACACAGTCGTGCTGGGCCTCGGTTGAGCAGGCAAATATATGTATATTTCTCAGCAGTGTTTCATAAGAGACAGTCATTGAGGATTCTTCTCCCATCTACACTAGAGGATCAGCAGGAATATAAATCACACAGGCAATTTGGGTGGTAGAGTCGACTAGAGACCTACCAGAGTGGTGGATTGAATACAGGACAGTATATTACTATTTAAAGGACAGTGGTGGATTGAGGACAGTGGTGGTGGATTGAATACAGGACAGTATATTACTATTTAAAGGACAGTGGTGGATTGAATACATGACAGTATATTACCCAGTAGAGGACAGTGGTGGATTGAATACAGGACAGTATATTACTAAATAGAGGACAGTGGTGGATTGAATACAGGACAGTATATTACTAAATAGAGGACAGTGGTGGATTGAATACAGGACAGTATATTACCCAGTAGAGGACAGTGGTGGATTGAATACAGGACAGTATTTTACTGTGTAAGGAGCAGGGTTGAAATATGGTGTAGTTCCACTCCTCCACCAGCAGCATCACTCGTGTACAGATGTTTGATGATTAAAGTGTGTGTGAATGAGTCCCTAAATGAGTGAGTTCCTGTCAGTCCAGAATAGATTGCAGACATGTTGATACCGGGTAATGTCTAAGGTTTCAACCTGTGTTCTCTGCCTCTATCCCCCCCACAGGAAAACCCTTACATGTGCAACAACGAGTGTGACGCCTCCACAGATGAACTAGCCCACCCTTCGGAGCTCATGTTCGATTTCGAGGGCCGCAACCCAACAACCTTCTGGCAGTCCAGTTCCTGGAAGAAGTACCCCAAACCCCTGGAGGTCAACATCACGCTGTCCTGGAACAAAACTATCGAGCTGACGGACGACATCGTCCTCACCTTCGAGTCCGGCCGCCCTGAGCAGATGCTTCTGGAGAAATCGCTAGACTACGGCAAAACCTGGACCCCTTACCAGTTTTACGCTACCGACTGCCTCGACGCATTTACCATGGACCCCAAGACGGTCAACGAGCTGACCCAGCGAACCCTCCTCGACATCATCTGCACCGAGGACTACTCCCGTGGCTACGTGTGGAAGTACGATAAAACAGTCCGCTTCGAGATCAAGGACCGGTTTGCGCTGTTCGCCGGGCTGCAGCTGTACAACATGGCGTCGCTCTACGGTCAACTGGACACCACCAGGAACCTACGGGACTTCTTCACTGTGACGGACCTGAGGATACGGCTGCTGAAACCGGCCACCGGGTCCACCATGGTAGATGAAAACAACTTGTCCCGATACTTCTACGCCATCTCTGACATCAAGGTGCAGGGAAGGTGAGAGAGTTGCTTTTATCTTTATTTAGTCTTGATTTCCCTTTACAGGTGTGTTATATCTCTCTTGCATGCTAGCAGATACCTTTGTGCTAACACTTGTTAGCATTGGCTCGCAAAACTACCTCTAACTTCATACTGGACACAGAGACATACAAATAATGGTATCCACAAGTTGCTCTGACTCTGGGGAAGTAGATACAGGGCCTCATTGCCAAAATTCCAAATGATCCCTTTAATATTCAAATCAAAATCAAAGATGATCTATTATATTGACAAGATAGTCGAGTGACCACTCTAACAATAGACATTTCCTCAAAGATGGAAGGCATACGGGAGATGTCTAGATCAGGTGGGACCATTCTAAACAATGAGAGGCCAGATACGCGTGGGCAACTCTGATATAAAGTAGTATTTTCAAAGTTGACGAAAATACCATGCGTGTCCACTTATATCAGTGCATTTGCAACAACCTAACCATTATGAAACTTATATTCCATTAAATTAGCCTCACATAGCAAATTAGCAATAAAAAACAAACATTTTTGTTGACCAAATTCGACACTCTCTCATTGACCTCTGTTCCAAAATTCCTCACTTTTATTTTCGTGGACAGATTTTCGGGCAGAGTAAACCCCTTAACGCTTCGCCTCAACCTCTCTTTTAAAATCATTAGTTGTGATTCATTTTGTATGAGCTGAATGCTCTGACGAATTCTAATAATGACTAGGATGGGGCCTGGACACATGGCTATGACCCCTGTAATTAACAGGTGTACGTCCCAAATTACATCATATTCACTACGTAGTGTGATATATAGGGAATAGAGTGCCATTTAGAACTAAAGGCCAGGTTTAAATTTGACATCCCATCTTTACATTTAAATTTGACATCCACCCCCCATCAGGAGATTCCCAACGGTTTAGAGAGATGATGAAACATAACAGATATATTATTTTATAGCCCCATAGATGCTTAATGAACCACCTGTGGATCATAAACACACTCCACAGCTGTTCACTGAATGAGACCGGTGTGTGTGTGTGTGTGTGTGTGTGAAGGTGTGTGTATGTATAGTTGGTTTATATGAGGATAACTAGGCTCAGTAATGACTCGTCTGATTGGGCCTGGGTGAGTTGGAACAGTTTGTTTCCAAATTAGAATTCAGTCAGTCGGCTTAGAATGGGAGATTAGAACAATTAGAATGTTAGGTAATTGGGAGGAGACGAGTCTGGTCATTAAGTATGTTGTCTGCTTAGTAAATAGTTACCACTGGGAACATAACTCCTCTCAGAGAACCTATAGGAGATAACAGTATTTGAGCATTCATCCTCTCTACTTCAACATTACTGGAGCATTCATCCTCTCTACTTCAACATTCCTTTTCTCTACTTCAACATAAACTGGAGCATTCATCCTCTCTACTTCAACATTCCTTTTCTCTACTTCAACATAAACTGGAGCATTCATCCTCTCTACTTCAACATTCCTTTTCTCTACTTCAACATAAACTGGAGCATTCATCCTCTCTACTTCAACATTACTGGAGCATTCATCCTCTCTACTTCAACATTACTGGAGCATTCATCCTCTCTACTTCAACATTACTGGAGCATTCATCCTCTCTACTTCAACATTACTGGAGCATTCATCCTCTCTACTTCAACATTCCTCCTCTACTTCAACATTCATCCTCTCTACTTCAACATAAACTGGAGCATTCATCCTCTATACTTCAACATTACTGGAGCATTCATCCTCTCTACTTCAACATTCCTCCTCTCTACTTCAACAATCATCCTCTACTTCAGCATTACTGGAGCATTCATCCTCTAGACTTCAACATTACTTTAGCAGACAGAACAAAAATAAGGTATTATACGGTGTTGTACTGTTGCCTCAGTGATGATCTAAAAACCCAGAGGGGACTGACACATCACTGAGGGGACTGACACATCACTGAGGGGACTGACACATCACTGAGGGGACTGACACATCACTGAGGGGACTGACACATCACTGAGGGGACTGACACATCACTCACACATCACTGAGGGGACTGACACATCACTGAGGGGACTGACACATCACTGAGGGGACTGACACATCACTGAGGGGACTGACACATCACTGACTGACACATCACTGAGGGGGACTGACACATCACTGAGGGGACTGACACATCACTGAGGGGGACTGACACATCACTGAGGGGGACTGACACTGATGTAACTCCACAGGGCTGTTGGGTTGATGTAAATCCACAGGGCTGTTGGGTTGATGTAACTTCACAGGGCTGTTGGGTTGATGTAAATCCACAGGGCTGTTGGGTTGATGTAACTTCACAGGGCTGTTGGGTTGATGTAAATCCACAGGGCTGTTGGGTTGATGTAAATCCACAGGGCTGTTGGGTTGATGTAAATCCACAGGGCTGTTGGGTTGATGTAAATCCACAGGGCTGTTGGGTTGCTGTAAATCCACAGGGCTGTTGGGTTGATGTAACTTCACAGGGCTGTTGGGTTGTTGTAAATCCACAGGGCTGTTGGGTTGCTGTAAATCCACAGGGCTGTTGGGTTGCTGTAAATCCACAGGGCTGTTGGGTTGCTGTAAATTCACAGGGCTGTTGGGTTGATGTAACTTCACAGGGCTGTTGGGTTGATGTAAATCCACAGGGCTGTTGGGTTGCTGTAACTCCACAGGGCTGTTGGGTTGTTGTAAATCCACAGGGCTGTTGGGTTGCTGTAACTTCACAGGGCTGTTGGGTTGATGTAACTTCACAGGGCTGTTGGGTTGATGTAACTTCACAGGGCTGTTGGGTTGCTGTAACTTCACAGGGCTGTTGGGTTGATGTAACTTCACAGGGCTGTTGGGTTGATGTAACTTCACAGGACTGTTGGGTTGCTGTAACTAATGAAGAGTGTCTAGTTTTCTATCTGCGAGGTTGCAACCTTATTTCACAAGTTCCTTCCTGAAGAGTTTTTTTTGTTGAAAAAGAGAACAGGTGATTGATATTAAATCTACATTTATATTTCCCATCATTTGTGTCATCTGTGAGCTTAGTTCATGTCCTTAGAACGTCTGACGAGCCCATGTGATCCTAACATTCAAGCATCCCCTTCTAAGACACTAATATTCATATTCGGAAACTCATAGTCGTATTTACACCAGTTTGGTAAACTGAGAGAGAGAGAGAGAGATGGCTCTCAAGAGAAGAAAATGAGGTGGAAACTAAGCTGCACTTCCTAACCTCCTGCCCAATGTATGACCCTATTAGAGAGACATATTGCCCTCAGATTACCCAGATCCACAAAGAATTCGAAAACAAATCAAATTTTCTCCAGGTCTCTGCGACATACTGAAGGGAGAAAAAGCTATCATCACAGAACTCAGAATGTCTATCCTGTTCTGAGAACAGCTACGACACTATCTACCAAAGCTATCATCACAGAACTCAGAATGTCTATCCTGTTCTGAGAACAGCTACGACACTATCTACCAAAGCTATCATCACAGAACTCAGAATGTCTATCCTGTTCTGAGAACAGCTACGACACTATCTACCAAAGCTATCATCACAGAACTCAGAATGTCTATCCTGTTCTGAGAACAGCTACGACAAAGGAGTGAAGTTTGGAGGAATTTAAGCTGTTAATGAAAGTATTTCAGAGGTGAACCCTGTTTGCTCACGCTCGTCTTGTTCCCAGAATTCCTGGGCATGATATGACAGGGTCCATATGGTTCTTGCCTCTAAGCGATTTATAAACTTTGAATAATTCATAAAAGCATTTAGCAACCAGTCAAAGGTGGATGCTAGAATCTATCTGTGAAAAAAAGCAACATGTCTTGTTAGTTTGAGAAGACGGAGACAAAGTCAGTATTTCTTCTTCAAAGTAATAATGCAAGTTGTGTATTTGTATATGGCCAATGCTCATCATGGGGCGATGAGTTAGTAGGTTAGTAAGTATTTGTACGTGTGAAATGCAGGTTAGTTCATTTGAGAACTACAGATGTATGACCAGGAAGATAATCCTTCAGCAACAGGAAGTTAATTATTACGTAGATTACAATTAAATAGACATTTTTTGTAAAGGTCGATACATTTAACATTTTAATTTCAAAGTGGAAATTATAAACTTCAGAAGCTTTTTTACACCTCAAATATACAACAAGTTTTACATTTCCTGCATTGCAGGGAAGTTCTGTCACACCCTGTTCTGTTTCACCTGTTTTCGTGCTTGTCTCTACCCCCTTCAGGTGTCGTCCATCTTCCACATTATCCCCAGTGTATTTATACCTGTGTACTCTGTTTGTCTGTTGCCAGTTCGTTTTGTTCGTCAAGCCTACCAGCGGTTTTCCCCTCTGCTCCTGTCTGTGTCTAGTTCCTGTTTTCTAGTTTTACCAGTTTTGACCATTCTGCCTGACCCTTGACCCTGAGACCATTCTGCCTGACCCTTGACCCTGAGACTACCTGCCGTTCTATACATTTTGGACTCTGATCTGGATTACTGACCTCTGCCTGACCCTTGACCTGACATTTTGCCTGCCCCCCTGTTCTAGTAATAGACGTTTGTTACTTCGACACTGTCTGCATCTGGGTCATACCTGAAACATGATAGACTGATCATATGAAGATCCCAGACTAATCCTGCATCTCCTTCCCTCCTCCATATGAGTCACTACTCAAATCCTCTCTGTCTGTCTGTCTGTCTGTCTGTCTGTCTGTCTGTCTGTCTGTCTGTCTGTCTGTCTGTCTGTCTGTCTGTCTGTCCTCCTCCATATGAGTCACTACTCAAATCCTCTCTGTCTGTCTGTCTGTAACCTCCCCTCGCTCACCCCTGAGTCACTACTCAAATCCTCTCTGTCTGTCTGTCTGTAACTCCCCCTCTCTCACCCCTGAGTCACTACTCAAATCCTCTCTGTCTGTCTGTGTCTGTCTGTCTGTCTGTCTGTCTGTCTGTCTGTCTGTCTGTCTGTCTGTCTGTCTGTCTGTCTGTCTGTCTGTCTGTCTGTCTGTCTGTCTGTAACCTCCCCTCGCTCACCCCTGAGTCACTACTCAAATCCTCTCTGTCTGTATGTCTGTAACCTCCCCTCGCTCACCCCTGAGTCACTACTCAAATCCTCTCTGTCTGTCTGTCTGTAACTCCCCCTCTCTCACCCCTGAGTCACTACTCAAATCCTCTCTGTCTGTCTGTCTGTCTGTCTGTCTGTCTGTCTGTCTGTCTGTCTGTCTGTCTGTCTGTCTGTCTGTCTGTCTGTCTGTCTGTCTGTCTGTCTGTCTGTCTGTCTGTCTGTCTGTCTGTCTGTAACCTCCCCTCGCTCACCCCTGAGTCACTACTCAAATCCTCTCTGTCTGTCTGTCTGTCTGTAACCTCCCCTCGCTCACCCCTGAGTCACTACTCAAATCCTCTCTGTCTGTCTGTCTGTCCGTAACCTCCCCTCGCTCACCCCTGAGTCACTACTCAAATCCTCTCTGTCTGTATGTCTGTAACCTCCTCGTACCCCTGAGTCACTACTCAAATCCTCTCTGTCTGTCTGTCTGTAACTCCCCCTCTCTCACCCCTGAGTCACTACTCAAATCCTCTCTGTCTGTCTGTCTGTCTGTCTGTCTGTCTGTCTGTCTGTCTGTCTGTCTGTCTGTCTGTCTGTCTGTCTGTCTGTCTGTCTGTCTGTCTGTCTGTCTGTCTGTCTGTCTGTCTGTCTGTCTGTCTGTCTGTCTGTCTGTCTGTCTGTCTGTCTGTAACCTTCTCTCCTCCATATGAGTCACTACTCAAATCCTCTCTGTCTGTCTGTCTGTAACCTCCCCTCGCTCACCCCTGAGTCACTACTCAAATCCTCTCTGTCTGTCTGTCTGTAACTCCCCCTCTCTCACCCCTGAGTCACTACTCAAATCCTCTCTGTCTGTCTGTGTCTGTCTGTCTGTCTGTCTGTCTGTCTGTCTGTCTGTCTGTCTGTCTGTCTGTCTGTCTGTCTGTCTGTCTGTCTGTCTGTCTGTCTGTCTGTCTGTCTGTCTGTCTGTCTGTCTGTCTGTCTGTCTGTCTGTCTGTCTGTAACCTCCCTCGCTCACCCCTGAGTCACTACTCAAATCCTCTCTGTCTGTCTGTCTGTCTGTCTGTCTGTCTGTCTGTCTGTCTGTCTGTCTGTCTGTCTGTCTGTCTGTCTGTCTGTCTGTCTGTCTGTCTGTCTGTCTGTCTGTCTGTCTGTCTGTCTGTCTGTAACCTCCCCTCGCTCACCCCTGAGTCACTACTCAAATCCTCTCTGTCTGTATGTCTGTAACCTCCCCTCGCTCACCCCTGAGTCACTACTCAAATCCTCTCTGTCTGTCTGTCTGTAACTCCCCCTCTCTCACCCCTGAGTCACTACTCAAATCCTCTCTGTCTGTCTGTCTGTCTGTCTGTCTGTCTGTCTGTCTGTCTGTCTGTCTGTCTGTCTGTCTGTCTGTCTGTCTGTCTGTCTGTCTGTCTGTCTGTCTGTCTGTCTGTCTGTCTGTCTGTCTGTCTGTCTGTCTGTCTGTCTGTCTGTCTGTCTGTCTGTCTGTCTGTCTGTCTGTCTGTCTGTCTGTCTGTCTGTCTGTCTGTCTGTAACTCCCCTACTCTCCCTCCCTCTCTCTCTTTGCTAAAGTATGCGTCTCATACTTCATAGGATACATTAAAACCTCTTCGATGTAATGTCCCCTGTTTAGGGGAACTGGGTGGTTCTGGTGCCGGTTCTGACCGACATCAGGGTTGGAAAGGTTACTTTATAAATGTAATCCGTGTCGCGACGTGACCATCATTAATGTGATGACTGATATTACCTACTACGTTTAATTATTACTCAATTCAATTAATCATGTAACAATTATTATATCTCCCGAATGAACTCAAGAGTTTCAGTCTCATTCTGAACTTCGTCGACTTCGTAAATCTGCATGAACCCTAACCTAAGTGATGAATCAGCGATACACAAATTGGCTTAAATATTTATTTACTAACTAAATAATCAAACAGAAACACACACACACACACACACACACACACACACACACACACACACACACACACACACACACACACACACACACACACACACACACACACACACACACACACACACACACACACACACACACACACACACACACACACACACACACACAGTATAGGTTATTGGTTACTAACATAATGCAATGAAAAACAGTCCCTAGTGGACTAACAAAAACATGACCAAATGAACTGCAAAGCACACTGGGCAATATTATTGGCCTTGTTTCAGGGCAGAGCTCATTAGAGTAGGGTCAGGTTTTAATGGTCAGACTTTAAACTTAGGGAACAAAAGCGTGAAGTCAACAGGACTGTGGTCCTTCTGTAGCTCAGTTGGTAGAGCATGGCGCTTGTAACGCCAGGGTAGTGGGTTCGATCCCCGGGACCACCCATACGTAGAATGTATGCACACATGACTGTAAGTCACTTTGGATAAAAGCGTCTGCTAAATGGCATATATATTATTATTATTATTATATAGACACAAGTTGAAAATCATATCAGTCCTCATTCTGCCTTGGCCCTGCTGCTCCACAGCAGTCCATTAGTGCTGCTCCACAGCAGTCCATTACAGTGCTGCTCCACAGCAGTCCATTAGAGTGCTCCACAGCAGTCCATTAGAGTGCTGCTCCACAGCAGTCCATTAGAGTGCTGCTCCACAGCAGTTCATTAGAGTGCTGCTCCACAGCAGTCCATTAGAGTGCTGCTCCACAGCAGTCCATTAGAGTGCTGCTCCACAGCAGTTCATTAGAGTGCTGCTCCACAGCAGTTCATTAGAGCGCCGCTCCACAGCAGTTCATTAGAGTGCTGCTCCACAGCAGTTCATTAGAGTGCTGCTCCACAGCAGTTCATTAGAGTGCTGCTCCACAGCAGTCCATTAGAGTGCTGCTCCACAGCAGTCCATTAGAGGGCTGCTCCACAGCAGTTCATTAGAGTGCTGCTCCACAGCAGTTCATTAGAGTGCTGCTCCACAGCAGTCCATTAGAGTGCTGCTCCACAGCAGTTCATTAGAGTGCTGCTCCACAGCAGTCCATTAGAGTGCTGCCACAGCCTCGTTAAGGGGACAGTGCTCAGCTGGAGCTTGTTCCTCTAGCCCTGCTGCTCCATAGCCTCGTTAAGGGGACAGTGCTCAGCTGGAGCTTGTTCCTCTAGCCCTGCTGCTCCACAGCCTCGTTAAGGGGACAGTGCTCAGCTGGAGCTTGTTCCTCTTGCCCTGCTGCTCCACAGCCTCGTTAAGGGGAGAGTGCTCAGCTGGAGCTTGTTCCTCTTGCCCTGCTGCTCCACAGTATTCATCAATATTTTTACATACACATTTCTATTTCTCTCTAGATGTAACACACATACTCATGTGAAAACAGTTGTCTATTTGCAACACTTGGCCCCGCCAACCACACACACAAACAAACAAACACAACACACACATACACACGTTTACTACCCTTCAAATCTACCTCTGTGTGAACACTCGGTCATTTATCTTCTACCAGATGCGTTGTCACATGTGGTTGTGTTTTCTGCCGATCATCCACCAGTACACATTGCCGCACAAACTTTGAAACTTCACACACACACACACACACACACACACACACACACACACACACACACACACACACACACACACACACACACACACACACACACACACACACACACACACACACACACACACACACACACACACACACACACACACACACACACACACACACACGCGCCAGTCTCTGATGTTTAATTAGTACTCATTAGGGACTTTTGCTTTCCACCTAAATAATTAATGAGAGATGGAGGGAAAACGCATAAACATAAACTCTCCCGTGAGGGCAGGAGATAAACAGAAATATCGACACACTCTTTATGATAACAGAGGCAGCTGTACTGACCAAGGTTTTTTCCCCAAATAACAACCTATTCTCTTTATAGTGCATTACTTATGACCTGAGACCTATTGCCCCTAGCAGAACAGTGCATGATATACTGTAGGGAATAAGGTGCCAATGCAGTATTTACCTGGGACATACCTGAGCTGTTCTGTACCCCTGAGCTGTTCTGTACCGAATGCAGTATTTACCTGAGCTGTTCTGTACCGAATGCAGTATTTACCTGAGCTGTTCTGTACCGAATGCAGTATTTACCTGAGCTGTTCTGTACCGAATGCAGTATTTACCTGAGCTGTTCTGTACCGAATGCAGTATTTACCTGAGCTGTTCTGTACCCAATGCAGTATTTACCTGAGCTGTTCTGTACTGAATGCAGTATTTACCTGAGCTGTTCTGTACCGAGTGCAGTATTTACGTATAATATTTTCCCATTGTGGTAAATTTTACCTGAGCTGTTCTGTTACTTAATGCCTTATCTGTAAGTGTTATTTTACTCCCATTGGGGTAAGGATAGAGAGAGGCCTTTTGGTACCAGAGAGGAAGCTATGACCAAGACTTGCCTCGTCTTGCCTTGTCCGTCTACCCATCTTGCCTTGCCTTGTCCGCCTACCCATCTGTGATAAAGTGCCTCTCTGATTGGTGGCATTTCTTGAATCTTGAAAAATGTCCCCTCCATCACCCTTCTGCCACCACGAGCCTCCTCCATCACCCTTCTGCCACCACGAGTCCCCTCCATCAGGAGTCCCCTCCATGACCCTTCTGCCACCACGAGCCCCCTCCATCAGGAGTCCCTCCATCACCCTTCTGCCACCACGAGTCCCCTCCATCACCATTCTGCCACCACGAGCCCCCTCCATCCCCTCCATAAAATAGCTGATTCATCTAGCCTACATTAGAGATGATCAAGATACTTACACTACAGAGAAACCAAGATACTTACACTACAGAGAAACCAAGATACTTACACTACAGAGAAACCAAGATACTTACACTACAGAGCAACCAAGATACTTACACTACAGAGCAACCAAGATACTTACACTACAGAGCAACCAAGATACTTACACTACAGAGAAACCAAGATACTTACACTACAGAGAAACCAAAATACTTACACTACAGAGAAACCAAGATACTTACACTACAGAGAAACCAAGATTCTTACACTACAGAGCAACCAAGATACTTACACTACAGAGAAACCAAGATACTTACACTACAGAGAAACCAAGATACTTATACTACAGAGAAACCAAGATACCTACACTACAGAGAAACCAAGATACTTATACTACAGAGAAACAAAGTTAGTTACACTACAGAGAAACCAAGATACGTGGTACTTACACTACAGAGAAACCAAGATACTTGGTACTTACACTACATATAAGCTGATACAGCCCACCCCAACATCTCCCTTTAATCTTTGGTTCTAGCTTGCTTATTAGCCTGCAATGCGTGATGAGTCAGTGTGTTTTGTCAGTTAATAAAGGCCTATGTTTAAGCAAATAAAGAAGCAGTAGAAAAGTATGAAGGGAATTGAAGGTAAAGTGTATTTATTTATTGGGATGCGGAGGGGACCTCAGCTGTACAGAGTAACTTATCTGTATGCTGGTTGCCATTTCCCAATTGGAGTGAGAATAGAATGTGAGTGAAATGTGGGGTAGTTTATCTGCATGGACCAAAATATATAAATTGTTATTCCAAATGTGTTATTCCTCTGTCCAACATCCACCTCCTGCTTTCCATATGTATATCTCCCTGATCCCTCCTTCTGTGTAACTTTCACTGGAAAGGGGGTCCTCCTTGAAGGAGGCAAAGGGGGACATTATGTCTCTTGTCATTGATACAAATCACAACCGTGACTCGTAG
The DNA here is from genome assembly GCF_021184085.1 of Oncorhynchus gorbuscha. Taxonomy (NCBI): domain Eukaryota; kingdom Metazoa; phylum Chordata; class Actinopteri; order Salmoniformes; family Salmonidae; genus Oncorhynchus; species Oncorhynchus gorbuscha. Next base: position 74,009,575 of record NC_060180.1, on the reverse strand, counting down.
TGACGCTGGGTGGGCCTGAACTGCCCGCCTGCAAATTCTAATTTAATTTTAGAAAATTCAAAGTCTGAAAATTTGGAGCAGGGAGCATTAACTGCTGATGCGTCCCTAATACACACACACACATTTCTCAGGGAAATGGAAGGGGGAGGAGGAAGCTCTGGCGGGGTCGACTTGATAGTTGCGAGGAAGTGAGACAAAAACTATGAGATGTATTACGTCTGTCTGTCTGTCTGTCTGAGATGTATATTGCATTAGTAAAACCCAGGCCCAAATGAATGACAAAATTGGTCCGCCACTCGGTGAATGAGAAACGACGTCTAATCGAACTCTTCAATTTCACGGTGACACAACACAACATAATGAGGTGAGTAGTGGCTGTGCTCCTCATAACAAGTTTCGCTGCCACCGGAGACATACAAACAGTCTGTCTAAGGCAGTTTGATTTGCTTATTTTACAATAACCTCTCAAGAACATGGTAAATGTGTTGTTAGGAAAAAACAGCAACAACCAAGGTCATCACACCGCAGAGAAACCAAGATAATTAAAATAGAGACAAACCAAGATCATTATATCGCAGAGAAACCAAGATCACCACACAGCAGAGAAACCAAGATCCTTACACCAGAGAAACCAAAATCATTATACCACAAAGAAACCAAGATCATTACACCAAAGAAAAACCAAGATCCTCACACTGCAGAGAAACCAATATCCTTACACCGCAGAGAAACCAAGATCCTTACACCGCAGAAAAAACAAGATCATCACACCGCAGAGAAACCAAGATCCTTACACCGCAGACAAAACAAGATCATCACACTGCAGAGAAACAAAGATCCTTACACCGCAGAAAAAACAAGATCATCACACCGCAGAGACACCAAGATCCTGACACCACAGAGAAACCAAGATACTTACACTACAGATAAACTAAGATAATTTTACCACAGATAAACTAAGATACTTACACCACAGAGAAACCAATATCATTATACCAAAAAGAAACCAAGATACTTACTCTACATATAAACTAAGATCAGTATACCACCGATGAATCAAGATCATTATACCACAGATAAACCAAGATACTTACACCACAGAGAAACCAATATCATTATACCAAAAAGAAACCAAGATACTTACTCTACATATAAACTAAGATCAGTATACCACCGATGAATCAAGATCATTATACCACAGATAAACCAAGATCCTTACACAACAAAGAAACCAAGATCATCACACCACAGAGAAACCAAGATCATTATACCACAGAGAAACCAAGATCATTACACCACAGAAAAACCAAGATCATTATACCACAGAAAAAACTAGATTTTTTATACCACAGAGAAACCAAGATCAAAAGTGATAATTTGAAACAGGTCCTATTTGCTAAATGTAGAGTTATTTGGCAACTTTAGTTGTGAATTATACAAACCTTCGAAATTCTTGGAAGTCAAAACATACACTGAGTGTGCGACACATTAGGCAAATCTTCCTAACACAGTGGCTTGCGAAATAATTCACTCCCCTTGGCATTTTTCCTATTTTGTTTCCTTACAACCTGGAATTAACATACATGTTTGTGTGGCTTGTATCATTTGATTCACACAATATGTCTACCAAGTTGCAAAATATGTTTTATTGTGAAGGAAACAAGAAATGAGACAAAAAATAAACTGAACTTGAGCATGCATAACTATTCTCCCATCCAAAGTCAATAGTTTGTAGAGCCACCTTTTGCAGCAATTACAGCTGCAAGTCTCTTGGGGTATGTCTCTATAAGCTTGGCACATCTAGCCATTCCCATTCTTCAAGGCAAACTGCTCCAGCTCCATCAAGATGGATGGGTACCGCTGATGTACAGCCATCTTTAAATCATATCACAGATTCTCAAATGGATTGAGGTCTGAGCTTTGTCTAGGCCATTCCAAGACATTTAAATGTTTCCCCTTCAACCACCCAAGTGTTGCTTTAGCAGTATGCTTAGGGTCATTGTCCTGCTGGAAGGTGAACCTCCGTCCCCAGTTTCAAATCTCTGGAAGACAAACAGGTTTCCTTCAAGAATTTCTCTGTATTTAGCGCCATCCATCATTCCTTCAATTCTGACCAGTTTCCCAGTCCCTGCCAATGAAAAATATCCCGACAGCATGATGCTGCCATAGCCATGCTTCACTGTGGTGAAGGTGTTCTCGGGGTGGTGAGGGGTATTGGGTTTGTGCCAGACATAGCATTATCCTTGATGGCCAAAAACATCAATTTAGGCTCATCTGACCAGAGTACCTTCTTCCATATGTTCGGGGAGTCTCCCACATGCCTTTTGGTGAACACCAAACATGTTTTCTTATATTTTTCTGGCCACTATTCCGTAAAGCCCAGCTCTGTGGAGTGTATGGCTTAAAGTGGTCCTATGGACAGATACTCCAATCTCCGCTGTGGAACTTTGCAGCTCCATCAGGGTTATCTTTGGTCTCTTTGTTGCCTCTCTGATTAATGCCCTCCTTGCCTGGTCCATGAGTTTTGGTGGGCGGCCCTCTCTTGGCAGGTTTGTTGTGGTGCCATATTCTTTACATTGTTTAATAATGGATTTAATCATGTCCGTGGGATGTTCAAAGTTTCTGTGATTTTTTTATTTTTTATATCCCAAACCTGATCTGTACTTCTCCACAACCTTGTCCCCTGACCTGTTTGGAGACCTACTTGGTCTTAGTGATGCTTGCTTGGTGGTGCCCCTTGCTTAGCGGGGTTGCAGACTCTGGGGCCTTTCAGAACAAGTGTATATATATATATATATATTGAGATCATGTGACAGATCATGTATGTCACGTTCTGACCTTAGTTCCTGATATCATGTGACAGATCAAGTGACACTTAGATTGCACACAGGTGGACTTTATTATGTGACTTCTGAAGGTAATTGGTTGCACCAGATCTTATTTAGGGACTTCATATCAAAGAGGGTGAATACATATACACACACCACTTCTCATTTTTAAACAACATTCTTTTTGTAACAAGTTATTTTTTTAAATTTCACTTCACCAATTTGGACTATTTTGTAGATGTCCATTATATGAAATCCAATTAAAAATCTATTTAAATTACAGGTTGTAATGCAACAAAATAGGAAAAAATGCCAAACGCCAATACTTTTGCAAGGAACTGTAATGAGTCGCCTTTTGCCTACAGAACAACCTCAATTCGTCGGGCATGGACTCTACAAGGTGTCCAAAGCATTCCACAGGAATGTTAGCCCATGTGGACTCTACAAGGTGTCCAAAGCATTCCACAGGAATGTTAGCCCATGTGGACTCTACAAGGTGTCCAAAGCATTCCACAGGAATGTTAGCCCATGTGGACTCTACAAGGTGTCCAAAGCATTCCACAGGAATGTTAGCCCATGTGGACTCTACAAGGTGTCCAAAGCATTCCACAGGAATGTTAGCCCATGTGGACTCTACAAGGTGTCCAAAGCATTCCACAGGAATGTTAGCCCATGTGGACTCTACAAGGTGTCCAAAGCATTCCACAGGAATGTTAGCCCATGTGGACTGTACAAGGTGTCCAAAGCATTCCACAGGAATGTTAGCTCATGTTGACTCTACAAGGTGTCCAAAGCATTCCACAGGAATGTTAGCCCATGTGGACTCTACAAAGTGTCCAAAGCATTCCACAGGAATGTTAGCCCATGTGGACTCTACAAGGTGTCCAAAGCATCTACTCTAAAGGTGTCCAAAGCATTCCACAGGAATGTTAGCCCATGTGGACTCTACAAGGTGTCCAAAGCATTCCACAGGAATGTTAGCCCATGTGGACTCTACAAGGTGTCCAAAGCATTCCACAGGAATGTTAGCCCATGTGGAAAGCATTCCATAGGAATGTTAGCCCATGTGGACTCTACAAGGTGTCCAAAGCATTCCACAGGAATGTTAGCCCATGTGGACTCTACAAGGTGTCCAAAGCATTCCACAGGAATGTTAGCCCATGTCGACTCTACAAGGTGTCCAAAGCATTCCACAGGAATGTTAGCCCAAGTTGACTCTACAAGGTGTCCAAAGCATTCCACAGGAATGTTAGCTCATGTTGACTCTACAAGGTGTCCAAAGCATTCCACAGGAATGTTAGCCCATGTCGACTCTACAAGGTGTCCAAAGCATTCCACAGGAATGTTAGCCCAAGTTGACTCTACAAGGTGTCCAAAGCATTCCACAGGAATGTTAGCTCATGTTGACTCTACAAGGTGTCCAAAGCATTCTACAGGAATGTTAGCCCATGTGGACTCTACAAGGTGTCCAAAGCATTCCACAGGAATGTTAGCCCATGTGGACTCTACAAGGTGTCCAAAGCATTCCACAGGAATGTTAGCCCAAGTTGACTCTACAAGGTGTCCAAAGCATTCCACAGGAATGTTAGCTCATGTTGACTCTACAAGGTGTCCAAAGCATTCCACAGGAATGTTAGCCCATGTGGAATCTACAAGGTGTCCAAAGCATTCCACAGGAATGTTAGCCCATGTCGGCTCTACAGTGTCCAAAGCATTCCACAGGAATGTTAGCCCATGTCGACTCTACAAGGTGTCCAAAGAATTCCACAGGAATGTTAGCCCATGTTGACTCCAATGTTTCCCACAGTTGTCAAATTGGTTGGATGTCCTTTGGGTGGTGGACATTTTCACAGGAAACTGTTGAGCATGAAAAATCCAGCAGCGTTGCAGTTCTTGACACACTCAAACCGATGCACCTGGCACCTACTACCCCGTTCAAAGGCACTTAAATATTACACATTCACCCTCTGAATTACACACTCACACAATTAATGTCTCAAGGCTTAATAACAATCCTTCTTTAACCGGTCTCCTCCCCTTCATTTACACTGATTGGAGTGGATTTAACAAGTGACATCAATAAGGGATGATTGCTTTCACCTGGTGTCACCTGGTCAGTCTGTGTCATGGAAAGAGCATGTGATCCTAATGTTTTGTACACACAGTGTATATGGGCTGCATAATGTGAGTAATTATAAGGGCACAAGGCCAGACACAGATGCAGACACAGGAGGCAGATGGTTAGAATACAATATGTTTATTAACAATCCAAAAGGGGAAGGCAAGAGAATAGTTGTGGACAGGCAAAAGGTCAAAACCAGTTCAGAGTTCCAGAAGTACCGAATGGCAGGCAGGCTCAGTCAGGGCAGGCAGAATTGGCAGGCAGGCTCAGTCAGGGCAGGCAGAATCAATACACCGGCCCAGAGAGACAGGAAACACAGGGATAAATACACCGGCCCAGAGAGACAGGAAACACAGGGATAAATACACCAGGAATCATCAGCAACACCTGGAGGGGGTGGAGACAATCACAAGGACAGGTGAACCAGATCAGGGCGTGACACTAATAGGCTATTGATGATTTGAGCAAGTACACAAAAAGCTTGCCGCTGAGTTCCGTCCTGTTCACTTCCTGTTCACTCATCCTGTTCACTTCCTGTTCACTCATCAAGTGATCATATATTCACTGATCAATTTGATGTTATTTTAATGAACAAAAAAAAAACATTTCTTTTCAAAAACAAGGACATTTCTAAGTGACCCCAAACATTTGAACGGTAGTGTAAATAATATTATTACACAGATCATACGCAACGTTAGCGTTATCTAGGCAGCTAACAGTACGCTTTAACTTGCAATGAAAATTACTTTGTCAAAATTAGAAACGTATAATATCTGAAAATGTAGCTAACTAGACTCTCTCTCTGCCCTTACTTTGAAGATGTAATCCAGAGACAGATATTTTAAACAAAATTCTTCTGTGTTCTCTTTTCAACTCCCTCCGCATTTGCAATCATCTCTCTGCTTCCACTGATTTTAAATCTCGGTCAACTTATTCAACAACACTGTTGATCACCGTTTCTTCCCGATCACTGTCATCAAAAGACTCAATGTATGGTTCAATTAAAATGTTTTTACCTAAAAATCAGGGATGTGCTCATCGTCTGATTCATTTTCAGAGTCAGAGAGTCAGCGAGGCACAATTGTTCTCAGTAAAGTGTCCATCACAACTTTTTCCCACTGATCTTTGTCGATAGCGAGATGTCATGCAGTTCTTCATGACATCTTAAAAACAAAATGCAGTAGAAAGTGTAATCTACACACACACACACGACCGACCAATCATCACTCATCTCTCGGTGTGCCCAGCCCAGCCATTATCTATTGGAAAGGTTCCTGTATTTTTCTGTGGCTAAAACCAACTAAGCTTTTCATTTAACATGTTTATTTATATTTACGTTTGTTATTAAGACACATGAAAGTTCAGATGTTCCAGCATGCATTTCTGCCCCTCCCCCAAAAAAACATTCCTGTGAAACAGGCATGTGCCACAGATGCCTAACTTCTTGAAATGGGTCACAAATGGCTATGCCATAATGTTCTCATTCTGAAAAGATGGGGAGGGGGGGCATTTTCACAGCCTCTCAATTTACAAATATATTTTTCATCATGTTGGCTTGACGATTAGTGGAGTTAGATTTAGTAGAAGAGGTTTAGAAACATCTTTGTGTTTTGAATGACAAGAGCCCTTTTACAGAAAAATTTAAATTCATTACAAAATGCTGAAAATTATTTCTTAGTTTTACATCTCCAAAGGCAATGTGTTTTATTCAAATACAAAAATATGGCAACAAATAGATACAGTGGGGCAAAAAAAGTATTTAGTCAGCCTCCAAACATCACTGCTCTAGAGGAGATCTGCTTGGAGGAATGGGCCAAAATACCAGCAACAGTGTGTGAAAACCTTGTGAAGACTTACAGAAAACGTTTGACCTCTGTCATTGCCAACAAAGGGTATATAACAAAGTATTGAGAAACTTTTGTTATTGACCAAATACTTGTTTTCCACCATCATTTGCCAATAAATTCATTAAAATCCTACAATGTGATTTTCTGGATTTATTTTTCTCATTTTGTCTGTCATAGTTGAAGTGTACCTATGATGAAAATTACAGGCCTCATCTTTTTAAGTGGGAGAACTTGCACAATTGGTGGCTGACTAAATACTTTGACCCCACTGTATATACTGTAAATACTGTAACACCGGAATTAATGTTTATGTTGAAAGGCAATGTACAAACAGTGATACTACATTGCGAGTTACAATCAGTACCAAATGTATCAACTGCTATATGGCAACAAATAGATACAGTGGGGCAAAAAAGTATTTAGTCAGCCTCCAAACATCACTGCTCTAGAGGAGATCAGTTGCCGTCGACAAAAACTCACAGTAAAAGGCTGTGTCTGTCACGCCCTGACTTTAGATATCCCCGTTTTCTAATATTATGGTTTGGTCAGGATGTGACTAGGGTGGGTACTCTAGTGTTGTATGTCTAGGGTTGTTGTATGTCTAGGGTTGTTGTATGTCTAGGGTTGTTGTATGTCTAGGGGTTTTTGTATGTCTAGGGTTGTTGTATGTCTAGGGGTTGTTGTATGTCTAGGGTTGTTGTATGTCTAGGGTTGTTGTATGTCTAGGGTTGTTGTATGTCTAGGGTTGTTGTATGTCTAGGGTTGTTGTATGTCTAGGGTTTTTTGTATGTCTAGGGGTGTTGTATGTCTAGGGGTGTTGTATGTCTAGGGGGTGTTGTATGTCTAGGGGGTGTTGTATGTCTAGGGGTGTTGTATGTCTAGGGGTTTTTGTATTTCGATGTTGGCCTGATATGGGTACTCAATCAGAGACAGCTGTTTATCGTTGTCTCTGATTGAGGATCATATTTATGCAGCCCCGTTTCCCACTTCCTGGTGTGGGATCTTGTCTATGTGTACGTGCCTGTCAGCACTCGTTTGTATAGCGGCACTGGTCATTTTGTTAGTTTGTTCACTGTTCATTCTTTTAATAAATAAGAATGTACACATACCACGTTGCGCCTTGGTCTCCTTCATATGACGAACGTGACAACATCTCACATGGCACATATTCCCTATTTAACCTGGTAAAATTACGTGCACTATATAGGGTAATAGAATACCATTTGGTACTCAGTTATAGTCTTTACAGCCACTTTGAGTCACACAGTAATGAGTTGCGCATTAAAAGCTGTGAACCTGATTAAAATCACAGAAGGTCATTAAGGATTCTGAGAATTTAATGAATGCCTTTCAGAGAATATTATTAGCATTCAAATAGATTTATTAACCTGAGTGGATTACTTTATTTTCTCCCTACTTCAGTGTATTCTGTACTCCACTGCAATGCCTGAGAGCAACATAACAATAACCTATTTTTATAACGCTTGGCTAATTAATATTCAAGATCATTTACTGATTAGTTCCTGGCATAATTAATTGATCTGATTTATTTGATACATTTGGCTATTCCATCAAAATTAATCTAAGAAAGGCACCATTAATGGTTGGATATAGAGAAACCCAGTAGTTAGCATTAATGGTATAACTGTTAATGACATCAACAATATAATCACAGTAGATTTGACTATTTTCTAACTCTGGAACTGCAAGACCCCAATAACTCTCAAATTAACTCAATGCCACAAATCAACTCAATGCCACAAATAATTAATTCAAAGTTTATGGACACCTGCTCGTCAAACATCTCATTCCAAAATCATGGGTATTAATATGGAGTGGTTCCCCCCCTTTCTGCTAAAATTGTCACGTTTGAAGGTAAGACCCAGGTGCAGACAATGTCGAAGTAACAAAAGTCTATTCTTTTGAGCACGGGCTGGCAAAGGCAGGCAGGCTCAGGGTCAGGTCAGGCAGAGGTTGGCAATCCAGAGTAGTGGGCCAAATGTACCGGACGGTAGACAGGCTCAGATCAGGCAGAGGTCAGTAGTCAAGAGGAGTTGAGGCAGGCTCAGGGCCAGGTCAGGCAGAGGTCAGTAATCAAGAGGAGTTGAGACAGGCTCAGGGCCAGGTCAGGCAGAGGTCGGTAATCCAGATTAGTGGGGCAAAGGTACAGGACGAGAATTACATGATCTTATTAATTGAAAGAGAAAATGTGAGAGGACATAGGCTTTCGCAACTAGGCTACCGATAAGCATCTGATGTGGACAGTATTGATCATGTATATTTAGACCTGCTGTCCAATGATTTCCACCACTTTGAAAATGCAATGCAATTTTTCATGGGAAATTAAGAATACAATGGGGTAATTTATTTGTATGTCGATGTTGCCTGTCCAGTTGGATTCAGTTAGGGTCGGATGAACCCGGGATGCAGACGGAAAATAATTGCGTGTTGTCCTCGCTCTTTCTCCCTCTCATTTCAGAAAAGTAAAGTCTATGAGAACTCTTCCGTGCTTTAAATTCTTGTGAACTTAGTCAGTTAGTCTCAAATGCAAACAGCTCGGCAGGATCACCTCTGGGATGATTGTGTCGGTCTTCGTCAAAAGGCGTTTTACCGATTGGAGTTTGGTTCCCGAGGAGAGTTGGGTCATTCGTTCCTCATGGTGCGGCCGCACCGCGATAAAACTTGATCCGACGTCTGTTGGCCTGTAATTTATAGAGATACTCACAGAGGATGGGCTCTGATAGGCTGGACAGACTGGCACGGGACCACCCCTTTGATTCTGAGAATTTAGTGCATTCTTGTCCGTTGAAACAAACCTTATGTTTCCTCATGAATGTCCACAGTATGCTTCTACTGTAAATAACCTAGTTCAACAGTCCCTAGGATGAAATATGTAGCCTGTAGGTTCCAAACATGCATTTGAAAATACACACCTTCCATGTGACAGCAAATATCCATTATAACCATTTTAATGACTTTGAAGAATCTCTTATCACTCTATGCTTCAAGTTATATCAGTCCTTTAGTTTGATACATTCAAAAACTGTGTTTAAAATTCAAAATAAAATAGCTAAAAGATCCTTGGTATGACCTTAAAACAATTCCATATGTTATCTTATTATAAACGGGGTGGTTCCAGCCCTGAATGCGGATTGGCTGACAGTTGTGGTATATCAGACCGTATACCACGGGTATGACAAAAATATATATTTTTGCTGCTCTAATTATGTTGGTAACCAGTTTATAATAGCAATAAGGCACCTCGGGGGTTTGCGGTATATGGGGCCAATATACCATGGCTATGGGCTGTGTCCAGGCACCCCCACCCCGCTTAGCCAGGGCTTAGCCAGGGCTTAAATGTCCTTGGCACCATATTCCTTTGTAACATTGAGTTTTTTAAAAAGTGCCTGTATTCTCATTTCTTGGAATCCAGATTGTTGGTGCTCAAAAGCCTGGCTGGTCATCCTCAGTAACACATGCAGATCATAAGATGGTCTGCTGATTTGCAGAAGGCATCTGTTTCCTGTCTCCTAGCCTCCCTCAGTGCCACTTAGAAGAATCATAATAAGGACAAAGAAACAGGAGTTGATTGTCTCTGTGAGAGAGGGCCATGCACCGCTTCCTGTGTGAGGTAGGGTTGCACTCTACGGATGTTGTAGAGTCCTTCTGTAGCTCAGTTGGTAGAGCATGGCGCTTGTAACGCCAGGGTAGTGGGTTCAATCCCCGGGACCACCCATACGTAGAATGTATGCACACATGACTGTAAGTCGCTTTGGATAAAAGCGTCTGCTAAATGGCATATATTATTATTATATATTATGAATCTGCAAGATCAAGTAACTGCTTTGTTGTTTGTAGAGAATTAGTGTGTTTTCCACCAAGGTTCTTTGCAATCTGAGAGGGGGACACCATGGAGTTGAACACAATGATGGGGATGGATCGTTCGAGCTTGAGGTGGTGGGTTGACATCCAAGCTGAGATGCGCGTCGCCACCTGGGTGTCAGAAGCGGGGAATGAGAAAAGTAGTTGAGTGTCATCCTCGTAGCAGTGATATGAGAAACCATGTGAGGATATGACTGAGCCAAGTGACTTGGTGTATCGAGAGAAGAGGGACTAGAACGGAGCCCTGGGGGACACCAGTAGTGACAGTACGTGGTGCAGACACAGATCCTCTCCACGTCACCTGGTAGGAGCGGCCTGCCAGGCAGAATGCAATCCAACAGTGTGTAGAGTCTGAGACACCCAGCCCTGAGAGGGTGAAGAGGAGGATCTGATAGAGTCTGAGACGCCCAGCCCTGAGAGGGTGGAGAGGATCTGATAGAGCCTGAGACGCCCAGCCCTGAGAGGGTGGAGAGGATCTGATAGAGCCTGAGACGTCCAGCCCTGAGAGGGTGGAGAGGATCTGATAGAGCCTGAGACGCCCAGCCCTGAGAGGGTGGAGAGGATCTGATAGAGCCTGAGACGTCCAGCCCTGAGAGGGTGGAGAGGATCTGATAGAGCCTGAGACGCCCAGCCCTGAGAGGGTGGAGAGGATCTGATAGAGCCTGAGACGTCCAGCCCTGAGAGGGTGGAGAGGAGGATCTGATAGAGCCTGAGACGCCCAGCCCTGAGAGGGTGAAGAGGAGGATCTGATAGAGCCTGAGACACCCAGCCCTGAGAGGGTGGAGAGGAGGATCTGATAGAGCCTGAGACGCCCAGCCCTGAGAGGGTGAAGAGGAGGATCTGATAGAGTCTGAGACGTCCAGCCCTGAGAGGGTGGAGAGGAGGATCTGATAGAGCCTGAGACACCCAGCCCTGAGAGGGTAGAGAGGAGGATCTGATAGAGTCTGAGACGTCCAGCCTCGAGAGGGTGGAGAGGAGGATCTGATGGTTCACGTTGTCGGAAGGCAGTGTATAGATCTAGGAGGATATGAACAGATGCGAGAGTCAGCTTTGGCAGTACGGACTCCGTGACACAGAGGAGAGCAGTCTCGGTTGTGTGACCTGTCTTGAAGCCTGACTGGTTAGGGTCAAGAATATCATGTTTTGGAAAGAAAAGAAAGGGATATCGGGTTTGTAGTTTTTCACGTCAGAGGGTCAAGTGTTGGTTTATTGAGGAGGGGAGCGAATCTTGCCATTTTGAAGTCAGAGCTCAAGGAAACCAGTAGTCAGGGATGAGTTGATGAGTTGATGAGGGAAGTGAAGAATTGGAGAAGATCTCCAGAGATGGTCTGGAGAAGGATGGAAGGGATGGGGGTCGAGCGGGCAGGTTGTCGGGGGGCCGGACCTCACTAGAGGGGAGAAAGAGGTCAAAGTGTAGAGCAGTTTTGTGCGAGTGAGACATGTGGACTCAAAAAAACTGAGTGAATGAGAAGCCGATGTCGTCAACCTTCTCTCCAAAGTGGTTGACAAAGTGGTCCGCAGAGAAGGAGGATGGAAGGGGAAGGTGGTGGAAGATTAAAGAGAAGGTTAGAGGCAGAAGCTCAAAATGTAGAAAGAGAGCATTTGCTTTACCTTTACCAGTATAGTGGAAAGGAAGGTAAAGAGGAGCGAGTGAAAGGATGATAGATTTGATGCTCAGCTGCCCACAGCCCTGTTCTATAAGCTCGCAATGAGTCACTCAGTCACGGAGCGGGGGGGGAGGGGAGAAAGAAGGATTTGGCAGAAGGGAGATTTATTATAATGACATTTTTTTATAATTAAAAATTGGATGTAATAAATGTATCACTAGTCACTTTAAACAATTCCACTTTATATAATATTTACAAAGCCTACATTACTCATCTCATATGTATATACTGTACTCTATATCATCTACTGCATCTTGCCCCTGCCGTTCGGCCATCGCCCATCCATATATATACACATATATACACATATACACATATACACATTCATTCCTTTGCACTTGTGTGTATAAGGTAGTTGTGAAATTGTTAGATTACTTGTTAGATATTACCGCATGGCCGGAACTAGAAGCACACAAGCATTTCGCTACGCTCGCATTAACATCTGCTAACCATGTGTATGTGACCAATAAAATTGGATTTTACCACCGTGATGACCAGATGCTCTCAGAGAAAACATTGTCAGATGAAGAGAGATCAGCTGGAGTAGCAGTGTTCTCTGGGGTGATCCCATGCCTCGGTCAGGGCCAATAATTCTAGCATAGGCTGAGATGAACTCTGCGTTCTTGATTGCAGAGCGGCAGTTTCAAACGCTGCCGGAGACGAGGAATTCCACATGGGCTGTGGGTTCAAGGTAACCTACATTTGAAGGGTTGCAGCCAAGGGGTGTGGAGGGTCTGTAAAGCCTACAGGGAGAGGAGCGAACAGGTATAGAAAAAACACATACATAACTTTCCTCTCTTTCCTTCCTCAAACAACTCGGCAGAGCCGTCTTTGTTTCGGCGACGAGACAGCCGCTGACACGACCGACACTTACAGCTGCAGCTGAGAAAACAGGGGAGACTGAAGTGCTAACGCTAATTGCTAATTGCCTTGCAGAGGTGAAGAGCACACCTCCTGGTACTAATTGCTGATTGCCTAGGAGAAGAGAAAACAACTCCCACTCCCTTACAGCCACTGATTACTAAATACAACAACAATCACAAATTGCCCTTTCCCTTAATCCTGGTTGATGTGTCAACAATCAGCTGCAAGTTATGAGCAGGAAGACATAAAGCCCTTGAAGTAGTTGGCCCTAGCAACCAAAAATACAGTACGAGACAACAACAACAGAATAAGACAAAAAAAATTATACTTCTCACTCCTGGAAATATCAGGAGAGTCCTCTAGCTATAGATTGAAACACATACAGTATATATAGTCTTTCTCTCTCCTCTCTAAAATACATCAAAGTCTTCTCTGCATCCCCTGAAGATGTGTGAGGGTTGGTAATATTTGGTCGACCCAGTAGCAACGGACATTGATCTCTCCCCACTTCAGCAGCTGATTGTCAGAGAGAGAGAGAGAGAGAGAGAGAGAGAAGAGAGAGAGAGAGAGAGAGAGAGAGAAGAGAGAGAGAGAGAGAGAGAGAGAGAGAGAGAGAGAGAGAGAGAGAGAGAGAGAGAGAGAGAGAGAGAGAGAGAGAGAGAGAGAGAGAGAGAGAGAGAGAGAGAAGAGAGAGAGAGAGAAGAGAGAGAGAGAGAGAGAGAGAGAAGAGAGAGAGAGAGAGAGAGAGAGAGAAGAGAGAGAGAAGAGAGAGAGAAGAGAGAGAGAGAGAAGAGAGAGAGAGAGAGAGACACGACTCAGAAGCACTGTCAAGACTTCAGGGGTTCTCGAGGGGAGGAGGGGAGGGAGGGTTACCAGATAAGCCCCTCCCCCTCATTCCCTATATTCCCAGAGCCGTGGTCAAATGTAGATCAGTACGCAGGGACTCATGTATTTATACAGCGTGGGGTTGGAGTCCAACACAGAACCACAAAAGACCCCGACGCTGGTCTCATATGAGGTACCGCAAATGCTTTTTGTGGAGCTTGGGTTTGAGAATTTCCTTCGGATTTTCTCTCACAACTTATTTTGTCAGACATTCGATACAATTTAGATTTGATTGAGAGGAGTGCGGGCATAATCTGAACATGCAGAAGTCACATAAAGCGTTTTTGACACAATTTTGTCACGGTACCTCTTTATTCACATCAGGTCCCATAAAAATGAATCATATTTATAATTTCTCCAGACCACCGAAAGGCTTTTTTTTTAAAATTTGAATGTAATCGCTCATTACTAACTCGTCAGAGTGCAATGTCTGAAGTAAGGCAGCCAATCACACAATATCCCTTTGGGATGTACATAAACAACGACACTTCATTTCACTTCAGTAAATACATCTTAATTTAATGCAATAGGCCTGATTACTGTAAACGCTTGCCTGGATGATGAACATTAATCTGGAATCGTTTAGCTCAATTAATCCCTAATGCTTTATTAATTATGCTAAATGACTTGTCTGTCTGTGCAATTACTTATCCAACGCACCTACTCCACATTCTGTTCTTACATGGTTGCCGTTATGTGATGTTATCTATTTTTCCCGCATGCAATTAAACACTCATATTATTATGTTACGGATTATCTAAACTGTTCTCTTGTGTGTTTTGTTAAGTTGTGTGTTTTGTTAAATTGTGTGGTTTGTTAAGTTGTGTGTTTTGTTAAGTTGTGTGTTTTGTTAAGTTGTGTGTTTTGTTAAGTTGTGTGTTTTGTTAAATTGTGTGTTTTGTTAAGTTGTGTGTTTTGTTAAATTGTGTGTTTGATAAGTTGTGTGGTTTGTTAAGTTGTGTGTTTTGTTAAGTTGTGTGTTTTGTTAAGTTGTGTGTTTTGTTAAGTTGTGTGGTTTGTTAAGTTGTGTGGTTTGTTAAGTTGTGTGGTTTGTTAAGTTGTGTGTTTTGTTAAATTGTGTGTTTGTTAAGTTGTGTGTTTTGTTAAGTTGTGTGTTTTGTTAAATTGTGTGTTTTGAATAGTTGTGTGTGTTTGTTTGTTAAATTGTGTGGTTTGTTAAGTTGTGTGGTTTGTTAAGTTGTGTGGTTTGTTAAGTTGTGTGTTTTGTTAAATTGTGTGTTTGTTAAGTTGTGTGGTTTGTTAAGTTGTGTGTTTTGTTAAGATGTGTGTTTTGTTAAGTTGTGTGTTTTGTTAAATTGTGTGTTTTGAATAGTTGTGTGTGTTTGTTTGTTAAATTGTGTGTTTGAAAGTTGTGTGGTTTGTTAAGTTGTGTGGTTTGTTAAGTTGTGTGTTTTGTTAAATTGTTGTTTGTTAAGTTGTGTGTTTTGTTAAATTGTGTGTTTTGTTAAGATTGTGTTTTTGAATAGTTGTGTGTGTTTGTTTGTTAAATTGTGTGTTTGATTTTGTTAAGTTGTGTGGTTTGTTATTGTGTGTTTTGTTAAATTGTGTGTTTGTTAAGTTGTGTGTGTTTGTTGTTTTGTTAAGATTGTGTGTTTGAATAGTTGTGTGTGTTTGTTAAATTGTGTGTTTGTTTGTTTTGTTAAATTGGTTTTTGTTAAGTTGTGTGGTTTGTTGGTTTGTTAGTTGTGTGTTTTGTTAAATTGTGTGTTTGTTAAGTTGTGTGTTTTGTTAAGTTGTGTGTTTTGTTAAATTGTGTGTTTTGAATAGTTGTGTGTGTTTGTTTGTTAAATTGTGTGTTTGATAAGTTGTGTGGTTTGTTAAGTTGTGTGGTTTGTTAAGTTGTGTGTTTTGTTAAATTGTGTGTTTGTTAAGTTGTGTGGTTTGTTAAGTTGTGTGTTTTGTTAAGATGTGTGTTTTGAATAGTTGTGTGTGTTTGTTTGTTAAATTGTGTGTTTGATAAGTTGTGTTTGTTAAATTGTGTGTTTGTTAAGTTGTGTGGTTTGTTAAGTTGTGTGTTTTTAAGTTGTTAAATTGTGTGTTTTGTTAAGTTGTGTGTTTTGTTAAGTTGTTTTGTGTTTTGTTTGTGTGTTTTGTTAAATTGTGTGTTTGATGAATAGTTGTGTGTTTTGTTTGTTTGTTAAATTGTGTGTTTGATAAGTTGTGTGGTTTGTTAAGTTGTGTGGTTTGTTAAGTTGTGTGTTTTGTTAAATTGTGTGTTTGATAAGTTGTGTGGTTTGTTAAGGTTTGTTAAGTTGTGTGTTTTGTTAAGATGTGTGTTTTGAATAGTTGTGTTTGTGTTTGTTTGTTAAATTGTGTGTTTGATAAGTTGTTTTGTGGTTTGTTAAGTTGTGTGTTTTGTTTGTTGGTTTGTTAAGTTGTGTGTTTTGTTAAATTGTTTGTTTGTTAAGTTGTGTGGTTTGTTAAGTTGTGTGTTTTGTTAAGATGTGTGTTTTGAATAGTTGTGTGTGTTTGTTTGTTAAATTGTGTGTTTGATAAGTTGTGTGGTTTGTTAAATTGTGTGTTTGTTAAGTTGTGTGGTTTGTTAAGTTGTGTGTTTTGTTAAATTGTGTGTTTTGTTAAATTGTGTGTTTTGTTAAGTTGTGTGTTTTGTTAAATTGTGTGTTTTGAATAGTTGTGTGTGTTTGTTTGTTAAATTGTGTGTTTGATAAGTTGTGTGGTTTGTTAAGTTGTGTGGTTTGTTAAGTTGTGTGTTTTGTTAAATTGTGTGTTTGTTAAGTTGTGTGGTTTGTTAAGTTGTGTGTTTTGTTAAGATGTGTGTTTTGAATAGTTGTGTGTGTTTGTTTGTTAAGTTGTGTGTTTTGTTAAATGTGTGTTTTGAATAGTTGTGTGTGTTTGTTTGTTAAGTTGTGTGTTTTGTTAAATAGTGTGTTTTGTTAAGTAATGTCTTGTTAAATTGTGTGTTATGTTGTGTGTGTTTGTTAAGTTGTGTGTTTTGTTAAGTTGTGTGGTTTGTTAAGTTGTGTGTTTTGTTAAGTTGTGGTTTGTTAAGTAGTGTGTTTTGGTAAGTTGTGTGTTTTGGTAAGTTGTGTGTTTTGTTAAGTCGTGTGGTTTGTTAAGTTGTGTGTTTTGTTAAGTTGTGGTTTGTTAAGATGTGTGTTTTGAATAGTTGCGTGTGTTTGTTTGTTAAGTTGTGTGTTTTGTTAAATAGTGTGTTTTGTTAAGTAATGTCTTGTTAAATTGTGTGTTATGTTGTGTGTGTTAAGTTGTGTGTTTTGTTAAGTTGTGTGGTTTGTTAAGTTGTGTGTTTTGTTAAGTTGTGGTTTGTTAAGTTGTGTGTTTTGGTAAGTTGTGTGTTTTGGTAAGTTGTGTGGTTTGTTAAGTTGTGTGTTTTGTTAAGTTGTGTGTTTTGGTAAGTTGTGTGTGTTTGATAAGTTGTGTGGTTTGTTATGTTGTGTGGTTTGTTAAGTTGTGTGTTTTGTTAAGATGTGTGTTTTGAATAGTTGTGTGTGTTTGTTTGTTAAGTTGTGTGTTTTGTTAAATAGTGTGTTTTGTTAAGTAATGTCTTGTTAAATTGTGTGTTTTGTTAAATGGAAATATCAGTGTTCAGCTAACGACTTCTCTCCCACACTCAGTATCATCATCAGTCTCTGTAGTTAAATCAGAATATACACAATTTATAATATTTATTTATTTGTACTTTGGCATTTTGTTATACAACATTCACACTGGTTCTATACTGTGGTACTGTATACAGTATCTATTTCAGCAATAAGTCCTGGGGGGGTGTGGTATATTGGCCAATATAATGCAGTCGTTAGCCGTGGTATATTGGTCATATATCACAAACGCCTGAGGTGCCCTATTGCCATTATAAACTGGTTACCAACGTAATTAGAAGCAGTAAAAATAAATGTTTGGTCATACACGTGGTATACCACAGCTGTCAGACCAATCATCGTTCTGGGCTCGAACCGCCCAGTTTCTAATTAAAAACGTAATTTCCCTTGTGTGTCTGTGTAGAAGTGTTCCACTCATGACCTGTCTCCCACTGGTCACACCACGTCCTTACAGTTCCATTTTAGAGTGGTAAATTGGCTAATGTTTGGTAGAGACATGGATCAATGAGATTACAACCTATGCTCAACCCATTCAAAAAGACAGCCAAAAGTCAGTTTGTATTTGTATTTATTAGGGATCCCCATTAATACCTGCCAAAGCAGCAGCTACTCTTCCTGGGGTTTATTATGGATCCCCATTAGTTCCTGCCAAGGCAGCAGCTACTCTTCCTGGGGTTTATTATGGATCCCCATTAGTTCCTGCCAAGGACTCAGCTACTCTCCCTGGGGTTTATTATGGATCCCCATTAATACCTGCCAAGGCAGCAGCTACTCTTCCTGGGGTTTATTATGGATCCCCATTAGTTCCTGCCAAGGCAACAGCTACTCTTCCTGGGGTTTATTATGGATCCCCATTAGTTCCTGCCAAGGCAACAGCTACTCTTCCTGGGGTTTATTATGGATCCCCATTAGTTCCTGTCAAGGCAGCAGCTACTCTTCCTGGGGTTTATTATGGATCCTCATTAGTTCCTGCCAAGGCAGCAGCTACTCCTCCTGGGGTTTATTATGGATCCCCATTAGTTCCTGTCAAGGCAGCAGCTACTCTTCCTGGGGTTTATTATGGATCCCCACTAGTTCCTGCCAAGGCAGCAGCTACTGTTCCTATGGTTTATTATGGATCCCCATTAGTTCCTGCCAAGGCAGCAGCTACTCTTCCTGGGGTTTATTATGGATCCCCATTAGTTCCTGCCAAGGCAGCAGCTACTCTTCCTGGGGTTTATTATGGATCCCCATTAGTTCCTGCCAAGGACTCAGCTACTCTTCCTGGGGTTTATTATGGATCCCCATTAGTTCCTGCCAAGGCAGCAGCTACTCTTCCTGGGGTTTATTATGGATCCCCATTAGTTCCTGCCAAGGCAGCAGCTACTCTCCCTGGGGTTTATTATGGATCGTCATCAGTTCCTGCCAAGGCAGCAGCTACTCTTCCTGGGGTTTAATATGGATCCACATTAGTTCCTGCCAAGGCAACAGCTACTCTTCCTGGGGTTTATTATGGATCCCCATTAGTTCCTGCCAAGGCAGCAGCTACTCTCCCTGGGGTTTATTATGGATCGTCATCAGTTCCTGCCAAGGCAGCAGCTACTCTTCCTGGGGTTTAATATGGATCCCCATTAGTTCCTGCCAAGGCAACAGCTACTCTTCCTGGGGTTTATTATGGATCCCCATTAGTTCCTGCCAAGACAGCAGCTACTCTTCCTGGGGTTTATTATGGATCCCCATTAGTTCCTGCCAAGGCAGCAGCTACTCTTCCTGGGGTTTATTATGGATCCCCATTAGTTCCTGCCAAGGGCGCAGCTACTCTTCCTGGGGTTTATTATGGATCCCCATTAGTTCCTGCCAAGGCAGCAGCTACTCTTCCTGGGGTTTATTATGGATCCCCATTAGTTCCTGCCAAGGCAGCAGCTACTCTCCCTGGGGTTTATTATGGATCCCCATTAGTTCCTGCCAAGGCAGCAGCTACTCTTCCTGGGGTTTATTATGGATCCCCATTAGTTCCTGCCAAGGCAGCAGCTACTCTCCCTGGGGTTTATTATGGATCGTCATCAGTTCCTGCCAAGGCAGCAGCTACTCTTCCTGGGGTTTAATATGGATCCCCATTAGTTCCTGCCAAGGCAACAGCTACTCTTCCTGGGGTTTATTATGGATCCCCATTAGTTCCTGCCAAGGCAGCAGCTACTCTTCCTGGGGTTTATTATGGATCCCCATTAGTTCCTGCCAAGGCAGCAGCTACTCTTCCTGGGGTTTATTATGGATCCCCATTAGTTCCTGCCAAGGCAGCAGCTACTCTTCCTGGGGTTTATTATGGATCCCCATTAGTTCCTGCCAAGGCAGCAGCTACTCTTCCTGGGGTTTATTATGGATCCCCATTAGTTCCTGCCAAGGCAGCAGCTACTCTTCCTGGGGTTTATTATGGATCCCCATTAGTTCCTGCCAAGGCAGCAGCTACTCTTCCTGGGGTTTATTATGGATCCCCATTAGTTCCTGCCAAGGCAGCAGCTACTCTTCCTGGGGTTTATTATGGATCCCCATTAGTTCCTGCCAAGGCAAGCAGCTACTCTTCCTGGGGTTTATTATGGATCCCCATTAGTTCCTGCCAAGGCAGCAGCTACTCTTCCTGGGGTTTATTATGGATCCCCATTAGTTCCTGCCAAGGCAGCAGCTACTCTTCCTGGGGTTTATTATGGATCCCCATTAGTTCCTGCCAAGGCAGCAGCTACTCTTCCTGGGGTTTATTATGGATCCCCATTAGTTCCTGCCAAGGCAGCAGCTACTCTTCCTGGGGTTTATTATGGATCCCCATTAGTTCCTGCCAAGGAAGCAGCTACTCTTCCTGGGTTTATTATGGATCCCCATTAGTTCCTGCCAAGGCAGCAGCTACTCTTCCTGGGGTTTATTATGGATCCCCATTAGTTCCTGCCAAGGCAGCAGCTACTCTTCCTGGGGTTTATTATGGATCCCCATTAGTTCCTGCCAAGGCAGCAGCTACTCTTCCTGGGGTTTATTATGGATCCCCATTAGTTCCTGCCAAGGCAGCAGCTACTCTTCCTGGGGTTTATTATGGATCCCCATTAGTTCCTGCCAAGGCAGCAGCTACTCTTCCTGGGGTTTATTATGGATCCCCATTAGTTCCTGCCAAGGCAGCAGCTACTCTTCCTGGGGTTTATTATGGATCCCCATTAGTTCCTGCCAAGGCAACAGCTACTCTTCCTGGGGTTTATTAGGAATCCCCATTAGTTCCTGCCAAGGCAGCAGCTACTCTCCCTGGGGTTTATTATGGATCCCCATTAGTTCCTGCCAAGGCAGCAGCTACTCTCCCTGGGGTTTATTATGGATCCCTATTAGTTCCTGCCAAGGCAGCAGCTACTCTTCCTGGGGTTTATTATGGATCCCTATTAGTTCCTGCCAAGGCAGCAGCTACTCTCCCTGGGGTTTATTATGGATCCCCATTAGTTCCTGCAAAGGCAGCAGCTACTCTCCCTGGGGTTTATTATGGATCCCCATTAGTTCCTGCCAAGGCAACAGCTACTCTTCCTGGGGTTTATTATGGATCCCCATTAGTTCCTGCCAAGGCAACAGCTACTCTTCCTGGGGTTTATTATGGATCCCCATTAGTTCCTGCCAAGGCAACAGCTACTCTTCCTGGGGTTTATTATGGATCCACACTAGTTCCAAACCACCCACATGACATATAAAACAACAGATGAAACAGTGAACTATGTTTGTACTGAATGAGATAAAGATAAAACAGTACATCATATAACATCCCAACACCACCACATATCCACATCACAACATGTTCAATACCACCATACAACAATATCACAATGTGTGCGTATGCATGTGTCTGTACCTTTGTGTGTGTGTGTGTGTGTGTCTGTACCTTTGTGTGTGTGTGCATGTGTCTGTACCTTTGTGTGCGTATGCATGTGTCTGTACCTTTGTGTGTGTCTCTTCACAGTCCCCGTTGTTCCATAAGGTGTATTTTTACCTGCTTTTTAAATATGATTCTACTTCTTGAATCAGTTACCTGATGTGGAATAGAGTTCCATGTAGTCATGGCTCTATGTAGTACTGTGGAATAGAGTTCCATGTAGTCATGGCTCTGTGTAGAACTGTGCGCATCCCATAGTCTGTTCTGGACTTGGGGACTGTGAAGAGACCTCTGGTGGCATGTCTTGTGGGGTGTGAATGGATGTCCGAGCTGTGTGCTAGTATTTTAAACAGAGAGCTCGGGTATATTCAGCCTCTTTTAAAAACAAGTAATGATGAATTAAATCTCTCTTCCACTTTGAGCCATGAGAGATTGACATGCTTGTCATGGATCCCCAGTGGCGCACCAGTCTAAGGCACTACATCTCAATGTGACAGCGTAGGGGTGGCAGCGTAGGCCACAAGAGCGTTGGAGGTTGCAAGTTCGAAAAACAAACAGACTGCCCACCCCAACTCACACCCTGACCATACTAAATAATGACAAAAACAACAGAAATAAAGGTCAGAACGTGACAGTACCCCCCCCCCCCCCAAAGGTGCGGACTCCGGCCGCAAAACCTTAACCTATAGGGGAGGGTCTGGGTGGGCGTCTGTCCACGGTGGGGGCTCTGGCGCGGGACGTGGACCCCACTTCACCATAGTCTTAGTCGCCTCATTGTCCGCCTCCGTGGCTTCCTAACCACGGCGAACCAGGAGGCTTGGTGTTAGGAGGAGGCACCTGAAGGACCGGGCTGTGGGGAAGCACTGGAGCTCTGGTGTGCAGCCTTGGCACCACTCCCCCAGGCTGGATCACTACTCTAGCCCGGACCCCCCTGAGTACAGGCACAGGTTGAACCGGGCTGTGGGTAAGCACTGGAGATCTAGTACGCGCACCTCTCCCTTAGGCTCCACTCCCACATTTGCCCGGCACGAGCGGAGCGCAGGCGTAGGACGCCCTGCACCCTCCCAGCGCCCCGGAGACACAGTACGCAGAGCCGGCGCAGGATACCCTGGACCAAAACTGCGTACCGGCGACCAGACATGCTGAGCAGGCACCATACGCCCTGGCTCGATGCCCGCACTCGATGCATGACACTCTCGGGGGATGCCCTATAGCGCACCGGGCTATGGACACGTACTGGCGACACCGTGCACTTAACCGCATAACACGGTGCCTGACCAGTAACGCTCTGCTTATAATAAGCACGAGGAGTGAGCTCAGGTCTGCTACCTGGCTTAGCCCCACATCTTGTGTGCCCCGGGGCTGCCTCTCGTACCTGTCGCGCTGCCGTGCTGCCTCCGCCGCTCAGCTTTCGCTGCCTCCAGCTCTGCTTTGGGGCGGCGACATTCCCCAGTCTGTGCCCAGGGTCCCTCTCCGTTCAATATCTCCTCCCATGTCCAGGAGTCCTGTGATGCTGGCCGCTGTTGCTGCTGCTGTCGTCACTGTCTTTTACCACGCCGCTTGGTCCTTGGTTGGTGGGTGATTCTGTCACGGTCGTCCTCCTCGTCATCTGAAGAGGAGAGGTGAGAAGGATCGGAGGACCAAAATGCGGCGTGGTATGTGTTCATCATGAATTTTAATAAAGAAAACACTGAACACTGAAACACTAGACAAAAACAATAAACTAAATAACGACCGTGAAGCTAATGAGAACTGTGCTGACACAAGCAATCAACATAGACAATCACCCACAAACAAACAGTGAAACCCAGGCTACCTAAGTATGATTCTCAATCAGAGACAACTAATGACACCTGCCTCTGATTGAGAACCATACTAGGCTGAAACATAGAAATCCCAAAATCATAGAAAAACAAACATAGACTGCCCACCCCAACTCACACCCTGACCATACTAAATAATGACAAAAACAACAGAAATAAAGGTCAGAACGTGACACCTGTATGGCTTTCGTTGGCTGGCCCTCGCTTCAAATTCGTTGCCAAACCATCTGGCTCCAGGTCATCTATAAGTCTTTGCTAGGTAAATCCCGTCTTATCTCAGCTCACTGGTCACCATAGCAGCACCCATCCGTAGCACGCGCTCCAGCAGGTATATTTCACTGGTCATCCCCAAAGCCAATTCCACCTTTTGCCACCTTTCCTTCCAGTTCTCTGCTGCCAATGACTGGAACGAATTGCAAAAATCACTGAAGCTGGAGACCCATATCTCCCTCACTAACTTTAAGCACCAGCTGTCAGAGCAGCTCACAGATCACTGCACCTGTAAATAGCCCATCTGTAAATAGCCCATCAAACTACTTCATCCCCATAGTGTTATTTGTTTTTCTCCTTTGCACCACAGTATCTCTACTTGCATATTCATCTTCTGCACATCTATCACTCCAGTGTTTAATTGCTAAATTGTAATTATTTTGCCACTGTTGCCTGTTTATTGCCTTACCTCCCTTACTTCATTTGCTGAACACTGAACACAAAACGGAACAAACAAAACAGTCCTGTCTGGACAGAGACAGAAAACAACTACCCACAAATCATAGTGGAAAAACAGTCTGCCTAAATATGGTTCTCAATCAGAGACAACGATTGACAGCTGCCTCTGATTGGGAACCATACCAGGCCAAACACAGAAATACAAAAAATCTAGAATACAAAACCTAGAATCCCCTCCCCTAACTCACGCCGTGACCAAACTAAAACAGAGACATAGAAAAGGAACCAAGGTCAAGACGTGACAAGAACTTGTTCTCATCTAGCTGGTTAAATAAAGGTGAAATGAAATACAATTTCATCATCAATTTCTCTCAGCCAATCATCGGTCATTTGTGTAAGTGTTGTGCTTGTTGAATGTCCTTCCCTATAAGCATGTCTGTGAAAGTCTGTGAAATAGGATTATATCTGGTCAAACACCATTTTTTCCAGAAGTTTACTAAGGGTTGATACAGGCTGATTGGTTGGCTATTTGAGCCAGTAAAGGGGGCTTTACTATTCTTGGGTTGCATAATGACTTTAGCTTCCCTCCAGGCCTGAGGGCACACAATTTCTAGTAGGCTTAAATTGAAGATGTTGCAAATAGGAGTGGCAATATCATCCACTATTATCCTCAGTAATTTTCCATCCAGATTGTCAGACCCCGGTGGCTTGTAATTGTTGTTAGACAACTATTGTTTGTTCACCTCTTCCACACTGACTTCACAGAATTCAAAATTACAAATCTTGTCTTTCATAATTTTTTCATAATTTGGTCAGATTTACTTGGATGTGCAGTGTCAGCGTTTGTTGCCGGCATGTCATCCCTAAGTTTGTTTGTCTTTCCAATGAAAATGTAGTAGTTGGCAATATCCGTGGGTTTTGTGATAAATGAGCCATCTGATTCAATGACTGATGGAGCCGAGATTGATTTTTTTCCACCCAAAATCTAATTTAAGGTTTACTATCATTCTTTATATAATTTATCTTTGTTTCATAGTGTAGTTTCTGACATGGTTATCACTATGCTTTCAACCATTTAAAAGCACAGCAAAGTTCAAATGTTTATTTTTATAACAGATAAATGAGTTATCGCTGTGCTTCATCTAATCGCAGAACCAAATGACCTGGATTACAGTTGAGATTACATTAAAAGTAGAGCTGTCGGATTTGAATTTGAACCATTTGGTCTCAAGAGGATGTTAATCCTGCAGCAAGAGGATATTAATCCTGCAGCAAGAGGATATTAATCCTGCAGCAAGAGGATGTTAATCCTGCAGCAAGAGGATTTGAATAAATATTTAATTGAATATTTAGAATTACACCATTTGGAAACGGTGTTTGTAGTCTATACTATAACCTAGACTGCGTGCCCACTGTAGGCTATACAATAACCTAGACTGCGTGCCCACTGTAGGCTATACTATAACCTAGACTGCCTGTCCACTGTAGGCTATACTATAACCTAGAGTGCCTGCCCACTGTAGGCTATACAATAACCTAGACTGCCTGCCCACTGTAGGCTATACAATAACCTAGACTGCGTGCCCACTGTAGGCTATACTATAACCTAGACTGCGTGCCCACTGTAGTCTATACAATAACCTAGACTGCCCACTGTAGTCTATACGATAACCTAGACTGCCCACTGTAGTCTATACAATAACCTAGACTGCCCACTGTAGTCTATACAATAACCTAGACTGCCCACTGTAGTCTATACGATAACCTAGACTGCCCACTGTAGTCTATACAATAACCTAGACTGCCCACTGTAGGCTTTACAATAACCTAGACTGCGTGCCCACTGGGCGACAGTCCAAGTAGCCTATGTAGTCTCGTGTGAATTCTTATGTGGATGATAATAAAATTACATATTTGGAAGGGGTAGATTTATTTTTGGTTAGCGATTATGTATATATTTTTTTACCAATTGCTTTAATATATTTTCAAGGCAAGCAATAGGCGAAATCAATTATTGGTTGCCTCAGTGCGTGTGTGGATCAGTGGGTATAGCCCAAAAATAGTCAAGAGTCAGTTTTGAATCAAGCCCACTGCCCTTGGAATTGTACTGTTGTAGTTACTCTCTGTGGGCCGTACTGTTTGGAGGAACTAGTACTGTTGTAGTTACTCTCTGTGGGCTCTACTGTTTGGAGGAACTAGGGCTGTTGTAGTTACTCTCTGTGGGCTCTACTGTTTGGAGGAACTAGGGCTGTTGTAGTTACTCTCTGTGGGCCGTACTGTCTGGAGGAACTAGGACTGTTGTATTTACTCTCTGTGGGCCGTACTGTCTGGAGGAACTAGGACTGTCCTAGTTACTCTCTGTGGGCTCTACTGTCTGAAGGAACTAGGACTGTTGTAGTTACTCTCTGTGGGCCATACTGTCTGAAGGAACTAGAACTGTCCTAGTCACTCTCTGTGGGCCATACTGTCTGAAGGAACTAGGGCTGTTGTAGTTACTCTCTGTGGGCCGTACTGTCTGGAGGAACTAGGACTGTCCTAGTTACTCTCTGTGGGCCATACTGTCTGAAGGAACTAGGACTGTTGTAGTTACTCTCTGTGGGCCATACTGTCTGAAGGAACTAGGACTGTTGTAGTTACTCTCTGTGGGCCGTACTGTCTGGAGGAACTAGGACTGTCCTAGTTACTCTCTGTGGGCTCTACTGACTGAAGGAACTAGGACTGTCCTAGTTACTATCTGTGGGCCATACTGTCTGAAGGAACTAGGACTGTTGTAGTTACTCTCTGTGGGCCGTACTGTCTGGAGGAACTAGAACTGTCCTAGTTACTCTCTGTGGGCCATACTGTCTGAAGGAACTAGGACTGTCCTAGTTACTCTCTGTGGCCATACTGTCTGGAGGAACTAGTACTGTTGTAGTTACTCTCTGTGGGCCGTACTGTTTGGAGGAACTAGGACTGCTGTAGTTACTCTCTGTGGGCTCTACTGTTTGGAGGAACTAGGGCTGTTGTAGTTACTCTCTGTGGGCTCTACTGTTTGGAGGAACTAGGGCTGTTGTAGTTACTCTCTGTGGACTCTACTGTCTGAAGGAACTAGGACTGTTGTAGTTACTCTCTGTGAGCCATACTGTCTGAAGAAACTAGGACTGTCCTAGTTACTATCTGTGGGCCATACTGTTTGAAGGAACTAGGACTGTTGTAGTTACTCTCTGTGGGCCATACTGTCTGAAGGAACTAGGACTGTCCTAGTTACTTTCTGTGGGCCATACTGTCTGAAGGAACTAGGACTGTCCTAGTTACTCTCTGTGGGCCATACTGTTTGAAGGAACTAGGACTGTTGTAGTTACTCTCTGTGGGCCATACTGTCTGAAGGAACTAGGACTGTCCTAGTTACTTTCTGTGGGCCATACTGTTTGAAGGAACTAGGACTGTCCTAGTTACTCTCTGTGGGCTCTACTGTTTGGAGGAACTAGGACTGTCCTAGTTACTCTCTGTGGGCCATACTGTTTGAAGGAACTAGGACTGTTGTAGTTACTCTCTGTGGGCCATACTGTCTGAAGGAACTAGGACTGTCCTAGTTACTTTCTGTGGGCCATACTGTCTGAAGGAACTAGGACTGTCCTAGTTACTCTCTGTGAGCTCTACTGTTTGGAGGAACTAGGACTGTTGTAGTTACTCTCTGTGGGCCGTACTGTCTGGAGGAACTAGGACTGTCCTAGTTACTCTCTGTGGGCTCTACTGTTTGAGGAACAAGGACTGTCCTAGTTACTATCTGTGGGCCATACTGTCTGAAGGAACTAGGACTGTTGTAGTTACTCTCTGTGGGCCTAGGAACTAGGACTGTCCTAGTTACTCTCTGTGGGCCATACTGTCTGAAGGAACTAGGACTGTCCTAGTTACTCTCTGTGGCCATACTGTCTGGAGGAACTAGTACTGTTGTAGTTACTCTCTGTGGGCCGTACTGTTTGGAGGAACTAGGACTGCTGTAGTTACTCTCTGTGGGCTCTACTGTTTGGAGGAACTAGGGCTGTTGTAGTTACTCTCTGTGGGCTCTACTGTTTGGAGGAACTAGGGCTGTTGTAGTTACTCTCTGTGGGCTCTACTGTCTGAAGGAACTAGGACTGTTGTAGTTACTCTCTGTGAGCCATACTGTCTGAAGAAACTAGGACTGTCCTAGTTACTATCTGTGGGCCATACTGTTTGAAGGAACTAGGACTGTTGTAGTTACTCTCTGTGGGTCGTACTGTCTGGAGGAACTAGGACTGCCATAGTTACCCTCTGTGGGCTCTACTGTTTGAAGGAACTAGGACTGTCCTAGTTACTCTCTGTGAGCTCTACTGTTTGGAGGAACTAGGACTGTTGTAGTTACTCTCTGTGGGCCGTACTGTCTGAAGGAACTAGGACTGTCCTAGTTACTCTCTGTGGGCCGTACTGTCTGAAGGAACTAGGACTGTTGTAGTTACTCTCTGTGGGCCGTACTGTTTGGAGGAACTAGGACTGCTGTAGTTACTCTCTGTGGGCTCTACTGTTTGGAGGAACTAGGGCTGTTGTAGTTACTCTCTGTGGGCTCTACTGTTTGGAGGAACTAGGGCTGTTGTAGTTACTCTCTGTGGGCTCTACTGTCTGAAGGAACTAGGACTGTTGTAGTTACTCTCTGTGAGCCATACTGTCTGAAGAAACTAGGACTGTCCTAGTTACTATCTGTGGGCCATACTGTTTGAAGGAACTAGGACTGTTGTAGTTACTCTCTGTGGGCCATACTGTCTGAAGGAACTAGGACTGTCCTAGTTACTTTCTGTGGGCCATACTGTCTGAAGGAACTAGGACTGTCCTAGTTACTCTCTGTGGGCTCTACTGTTTGGAGGAACTAGGACTGCTGTAGTTACTCTCTGTGGGCCGTACTGTCTGGAGGAACTAGGACTGCCATAGTTACCCTCTGTGGGCTCTACTGTTTGAAGGAACTAGGACTGTCCTAGTTACTCTCTGTGAGCTCTACTGTTTGGAGGAACTAGGACTGTTGTAGTTACTCTCTGTGGGCCGTACTGTCTGAAGGAACTAGGACTGTCCTACTTACTCTCTGTGGGCTCTACTGTTTGGAGGAACAAGGACTGTCCTAGTTACTCTCTGTTGGCTCTACTGTTTGGAGGAACTAGGACTGTCCTAGTTACTCTCTGTGGGCCATACTGTCTGAAGGAACTAGGACTGTCCTAGTTACTCTCTCTGGGCCGTACTGTCTGGAGGAACTAGGACTGTCCTAGTTACTCTCTGTGGGCCATACTGTCTGAAGGAACTAGGACTGTCCTAGTTACTCTCTGTGGCCATACTGTCTGGAGGAACTAGTACTGTTGTAGTTACTCTCTGTGGGCCGTACTGTTTGGAGGAACTAGGACTGCTGTAGTTACTCTCTGTGGGCTCTACTGTTTGGAGGAACTAGGGCTGTTGTAGTTACTCTCTGTGGGCTCTACTGTTTGGAGGAACTAGGGCTGTTGTAGTTACTCTCTGTGGGCTCTACTGTCTGAAGGAACTAGGACTGTTGTAGTTACTCTCTGTGAGCCATACTGTCTGAAGAAACTAGGACTGTCCTAGTTACTATCTGTGGGCCATACTGTTTGAAGGAACTAGGACTGTTGTAGTTACTCTCTGTGGGCCATACTGTCTGAAGGAACTAGGACTGTCCTAGTTACTCTCTGTGGGCCGTACTGTTTGGAGGAACTAGGACTGTTGTAGTTACTCTCTGTGGGCCGTACTGTCTGAAGGAACTAGGACTGTCTTACTTACTCTCTGTGGGCTCTACTGTTTGGAGGAACAAGGACTGTCCTAGTTACTCTCTGTTGGCTCTACTGTTTGGAGGAACTAGGACTGTCCTAGTTACTCTCTCTGGGCCGTACTGTCTGGAGGAACTAGGACTGTCTGTAGGAACTAGGACTGTTCTGTTCTAGTATTACTCTAGTTGCTCTCTGTGGGCTATACTTGTACTCTAACTCAAGTAATTTCTGAAGAAAGTAGCTAACTTTTTACTCTTTTACACTTTACCAAATCAATTCAGTTACATGGATTTATATAATTTATATAGTCGCTGTCGGTTGAAAACCTCGTATCTCCAAATGTTGTGATTTTTTTTTATACAAGAATGGATACTATTGGTTCCCCTTTAAGTTTGTATGAACTTTTCCCTTGACCAATGACCTATTCAAAATAACTTGTCATCAAACCTCTTAAGTCAATTGTCTCTCAAAGTTGTCCGTCAAACCCTGTAGCTCCACCACAGTTCTTGAAGAGGATATTTTTGTTTGTGGGTTCTTAGCCAGACACGATCTGAGGTAAGTTGCACTTTATTACATTCTGCCTTTATAATACTATATATTTCTGGCGTAAGATTTAGTAAGACGTATAAGAAGTATTTATCAGATATAATTTTGCGTTTGAAATTGTGTTTTGAGAGCGAGTGCGAATCACATTTCTAGGTAGCTAACGTAAACTCACGTAAACTCGTATATCGCCTTGGTCCATACAATTGCCCTTATTTTAGCGCCCCAAAACGTAATACTTCCAGATCAACTGTAATGTCAATACCATTGTAAAGCACAATTTCTCCCCTTTCCAACAGAATCGATTGCATGACCTAAACGCTGCCCGTTTCTGCATAATTCAAGCAGGCAATGAGCCCCGTCGGGTCTTTTTAAAAATTACGGGTGGGGAAGCGAAACTAATGCGTGATAGTGAGAAGGAGAGATGTTAATTAAACTAATGCGTGGTAGTGGGAAGGAGAGATGTTGTGTGGGAAAATTGCTTTTTTTCACTCGATCTGTCCAACTTATCACCTCTAAAATCTAAATAAAACACTATAAAGAGTTTATATAATGTGTCATTACATACCTATTGGAAGGTTTGTGTCGCATTTGAATCAGGTTTTTAGGTCGGTGCTAAAGTGATCTTAGAAGTTAACAGCGGCTTTGAGAATGATGATCGCATGCAATGATCAAAAAAATGACTAGGTATCCCCCCCTTACCCCCGTCACTGTCCATTTCTTGTTTTTAAAGGATGAGAGAAGTGCTACACCTGGTGGAGAGAGATTGTAAGACATAAATAGTTGCTTTATGCGTGCTGTATGTTACAACATGACACGTCAAGATGTAACGCAGGGTCAGTTTCCAATACTATACCATGTCGATCAACGCTTGAATAGAAACCTAGTTCACACCCCCAATTTTGACGTCAACACAGTCGCTACAGTCCCATTAGTTTTCTTTGTAGCCTTGTTTGAATGTTGCGGTTGCGCACATTTGTACGGAATGGGGAGAGTTTACGTTAACTACTTAGCGTTGGAATCTGACATTCAAAGTTTAAGCTCCTGTTTTTAGCTACCCATATGATATCTTCTTGTTGGCTAACTAGCCACCCGGTCCTTGGAATAAAGAGTGAACAGAATAATCAGATGTGTGTAGCAATAACTAACTAGCTATCACATTAGGTTTCTACTAGATAAGATGGTTAAGCTATATAGCTAGCTAGCTGCAGTGTCAACCATATAGCTATCTAGCTGCAGTGTCAACCATATAGCTAGCTAGCTGCAGCGTCAACCATATAGCTAGCTAGCTGCAGTGTCAACCATATAGCTAGCTAGCTGCAGTGTCAACCATATAGCTAGCTAGCTAGCTGCAGTGTCAACCATATAGCTAGCTAGCCACAGTGTCAACCATATAGCTAGCTAGCCGCAGTGTCAACCATATAGCTATCTGCCGCAGTGTCAACCATATAGCTATCTACCTGCAGTGTCAACCATATAGCTAGCTATCTGCAGTGTCAACCATATAGCTAGCTGCAGTGCCAACCATATAGCTAGCTAGCCGCAGTGTCAACCATATAGCTAGCTAGCTGCAGTGTTAACCATATAGCTAGCTAGCCACATTGTCAACCATATAGCTAGCCACCTGCAGTGTCAACTATATAGCTAGCTAGCTAGCCGCATTGTCAACCATATAGCTAGCTAGCTGCAGTGTCAACCATATAGCTAGCTAGCTGCAGTGTCAACCATATAGCTAGCTAGCTTCAGTGTCAACCATATAGCTAGCTAGCCGCAGTGTGAAGCAGTCCAGTGCAGCATCCTCCCATTCCATTGCTCTCGCTCACCCTCACTGTGTGTGTGTGTGTGTGTGTGTGTGTGTGTGTGTGTGTGTGTGTGTGTGTGTGTGTGTGTGTGTGTGTGTGTGTGTGTGTGTGTGTGTGTGTGTGTGTGTGTGTGTGTGTGTGTCTAAATGTAATTTCTGTTTTTATGACAAAGCCTATAAGCACATGTCATACAGTCATTTTCCAATCGCAGTAAGATGTTTGTTCCATATCATAAAAATAAAATATAATTTGTGTCTTTTTATTTCCAGCTTGTAGCGTCACAACCGAGGAGGAGGAGGAGAATGGGCAAGCCAAGAAAACACCCTTCAAAGTGGAAAGGAGAGGTTCAGAAGAGGAAGGATGGAGGGTCAATCCTACCTTGGCAGGATAAAGATGATTGAGTTGACTATGGCAATTGATACCTGCACTGCTTGATTATGTATTACCTATATTAATCTTACCTGAATACCTACCTTGATGTTTAAACGCCCGAACCAATAGATATCCACTTTTTAGAGCTGAAATACAATGTCCAGTCATGATTTTTTTGTTCACCCACCCGGGACCCCAGGCCATGCAAAACAAACTCAACCATTGATTCAATACACACTCCAAACTGTTCCAATTGTTTATCCATATTACCGGAGCTCATGTCCTTTCTACGTCTATGGTGGATCCGCAGCTGCAATTTAGATAATACATTAATATACAGTGTCACGCCCTGACCTTAGAGAGCCTTTTTATGTCTCTATTTGGTTTGGTCAGGGTGTGATTTGGGTGGGCATTCTATGTTTTGTATTTCTTTGCGTTTGGCCGAGTGTGGTTCTTGTCCTTGTATTGTTGCTGTTGAGCCCTACAAGGCTGTACGTTTCGTTGGTTCTCTCTTTCTTGTTTTTCTTGTTATCATTAAGGAATATGATTAACCTACTCCACGCTTCATCTTGGTCCACTTCTTCAGACGAGCGTTTACATACAGACTATACAAAACGTACAAAACAGGGGAGCAGACAGGTTAAATAAGTTTTTTTTTTATAGATTTGAGATAATTGACACCCCAATCAAATCAAATCAAATCAAATTTTATTTGTCACATACACATGGTTAGCAGATGTTAATGCGAGTGTAGCGAAATGCTTGTGCTTCTAGTTCCGACAATGCAGTGATAACCAACAAGTAATCTAACTAACAATTCCAAAACTACTGTCTTATACACAGTGTAAGGGGATAAGGAACATGTACATAAGGATATATGAATGAGTGATGGTACAGAGCAGCATACAGTAGATGGTATCGAGTACAGTATATACATATGAGATGAGTATGTAGACAAAGTAAACAAAGTGGCATAGTTAAAGTGGCTAGTGATACATGTGTTACATAAGGATGCAGTCGATGTTGTAGAGTACAGTATATACATATGTATATGAGATGAATAATGTAGGGTAAGTAACATTATATAAGGTAGCATTGTTTAAAGTGGCTAGTGATATATTTACATCATTTCCCATCAATTCCCATTATTAAATGGCTGGAGTTGGGTCAGTGTCAATGACAGTGTGTTGGCAGCAGCCACTCAATGTTAGTGGTGGCTATTTAACAGTCTGATGGCCTTGAGATAGAAGCTGTTTTTCAGTCTCTCGGTCCCAGCTTTGATGCACCTGTACTGACCTCGCCTTCTGGATGATAGCGGGGTGAACAGGCAGTGGTTCGGGTGGTTGATGTCCTTGATGATCTTTATGGCCTTCCTGTAACAACGGGTGGTGTAGGTGTCCTGGAGGGCAGGTAGTTTGCCCCCGGTGATGCGTTGTGCAGTCCTCACTACCCTCTGGAGAGCCTTACGGTTGAGGGCGGAGCAGTTGCCGTACCAGGCGGTGATACAGCCCGCCAGGATGCTCTCGATTGTGCATCTGTAGAAGTTTGTGAGTGCTTTTGGTGACAAGCCGAATTTCTTCAGCCTCCTGAGGTTGAATAGGCGCTGCTGCGCCTTCTTCACGACGCTGTCAGTGTGAGTGGACCAATTCAGTTTGTCTGTGATGTGTATGCCGAGGAACTTAAAACTAGCTACCCTCTCCACTACTGTTCCATCGATGTGGATAGGGGGGTGTTCCCTCTGCTGTTTCCTGAAGTCCACAATCATCTCCTTAGTTTTGTTGACGTTGAGTGTGAGGTTATTTTCCTGACACCACACTCCAAGGGCCCTCACCTCCTCCCTGTAGGCCGTCTCGTCGTTGTTGGTAATCAAGCCTACCACTGGGTAGTGGTAGGGTAGCTGTAGATTCTCCATTAGGAGATAGTGGATATAACATTGTAGATGTCACGCCCTGGTCGAAGTATTTTGTGTTTTTCTTCATGTATTTGGTCAGGCCAGGGTGTGACATGGGTTTTTGTATGTGGTGTGTAGCTTAGTGGGGTTGTAGCTTAGTGGGGTGTTCTAGGAAAGCCTATGGCTGTCTGAAGTGGTTCTCAATCAGAGGCAGGTGTTTATCGTTGTCGCTGATTGGGAACCATATTTAGGCAGCCATATTCTTTGGTTGTATTGTGGGTGATTGTCCTGAGTGTCTTGATGTCCTTGTTCGATGTTAGTTGACAGATGTATAGGCTGTTTTCGGTTTTCGTTTCGTTTATTGTTTTGTAGTGTTCGTGTTTAGTCGTGTTTATGTTTGTTTTAATAAACATGGATCGCAATCGACACGCTGCAGTTTGGTCCGACTCTCCTTCATCATATGAAAACCGTGACTGAATCACCCAACACAAACGGACCAAGCAGTGTGTCAACAGGCAGGAGCCACAGGAGAGGCAACAGAGGCAGCAACAACAGGAGCAGCAGCAGCTGCAGTGGGAGAGGCTGCACTACCTGGAGAAATGGACATGGGAGGATGAACTGGACGGTAAAGGACCCTGGGCTCAGCCAGGAGAATATTGCCGCCCCAAGGCCGAGCTGGAGGCAGCAAAAGCAGAGAGGTGGCATTATGAGGAACTAGCACGGCAGAGCGGATGGAAGCCCGAGAGTCAGCCCCAAGAATTTGGGGAGGCGGCTCACAGGGAGTATGGCTATGCCAGGTAGGAGACCTGAGCCAACTTCCTGTGGTAACCGGTGGGCTGGAGAGACCGGGCAGGCACCGTGTTATGCTGTGGAGCGCACGGTGTTCCCAGTGTGGGTGCACAGCCCGGTGCGGTACATTCCAGCTCTGCGTATCGGCCGGGCTAGAGTGGGCATCGAGCCAAGTGCCATGAAGTCGGCTCTGCGCATCTGGTCTCCAGTGCGACTCCTTGGGCCGGCTTACAGAGCACCAGCCTTGCGCACGGTGTCCCCGGTTCGCCTGCATAGCCCAGTGCGGGCTATTCCACCTCGCCGCACTGGCAGGGCGACCGGGACCATTCAATCGGGTAGGGTTGGGCAGGCTCGGTGCTCAAGAGCTCCAGTGCGCCTGCACGGCCCGGTCTATCCGTCACCACCTCCACGCACCAGCCCTCCGTTGGCAGCCCCCCGCACCAGGCTGTCTCGCCGGCTCATCCTTACAGGGGCTCCCGCCTCTCCAGTGCTGCCGGAGTCTCCCGCCTGTCCGGCGCTGCTGCCGGAGTCTCCCGCCTGTCCGGCGCTGCTGCCGGAGTCTCCCGTCTGTCCGTCGCTGCTGCCGGAGTCTCCCGCCTGTCCGGCGCTGCTGCCGGAGTCTCCTGCGCTGTCGGAGTCTCCCGCCTCTCCAGCGCTGTCGGAGCCTTTCTCCTCTCCTGCGCTACCGGAGTCTCCTGTCAGTTCGGAGCAGTCAGAGCTGTCAGCCTGCATGGAGCAGTCAGAGCAGTCAGTCTGCAAGGAGCTGCCAGTCTGCATGAAGCAGTCAGAGCTGCCAGCCTGCATGAAGCAGTCAGAGCTGCCAGCCTGCATGGAGCAGTCAGAGCTGCCAGCCTGCATGGAGCAGCCAGAGCTGCCAGCCTGCATGGAGCAGTCAGAGCTGCCAGCCTGCATGGAGCAGCCAGAGCTGTCAGTCTGCATGGAGCAGCCAGAGCTGTCAGTCTGCATGAAGCAGTCAGAGCTGCCAGCCTGCATGGAGCAGTCAGAGCTGCCAGTCAGCCGGGATCTGCCAGAACTGCCAGTCAGCCAGAATCTTCCAGATCTGCCAGTCAACCAGGCTCTTCCAGATCTGCCAGTCATCCAGATTCTTCCAGATCTGCCAGTCATCCAGATTCTTCCAGATCTGCCAGTCATCCAGATTCTTCCAGATCTGCCAGTCATCCAGATTCTTCCAGATCTGCCAATCAGCCAGAATCTTCTAGATCTGCCAGTCAACCAGGCTCTTCCAGATCTGCCAGTCAGCCAGACTCTTCCAGATCTGCCAGTCAGCCAGATTCTTCCAGATCTGCCAGTTAGCCAGAATCTTCCAGATCTGCCAGTCAACCGGGCTCTTCCAGATCTGCCAGTCAGCCAGAATCTTCCAGATCTGCCAGTCAACCGGGCTCTTCCAGATCTGCCAGTCAGCCAGAATCTTCCAGATCTGCCAGTCAACCGGGCTCTTCCAGATCTGCCAGTCAGCCAGGATCTGCCAGAACTGTCAGTCAACCAGGCTCTTCCAGATCTGCCAGTCAGCCAGAATCTTCCAGATCCACCAGTCAGCCAGGATCTGCCGGAACCACCAGCCAGCCAGGATCTGGTAGATCCATCAACCTGCCTGAGCTTCCTCTTACTCCTGAGCTTCCTCTTACTCCTGAGCTTCTTTTCACTCCTGAGCTTCCTTTCACCTCAGTCCCGATCTGCTCCTCAGTCTAGTGGGGTTCTGGGTGAGGACTACTAGGCCATGGTTGGCGGCGAGGTTGGACTATCCAGGGACGCAAGGAGAGGGGACTAAGACATTAACTGAGTGGGGTCCACGTCGCGCGCCGGAGCCGCCACCACGGACAGACGCCCACCCG
This sequence comes from Oncorhynchus gorbuscha, assembly GCF_021184085.1. NCBI lineage: Eukaryota > Metazoa > Chordata > Actinopteri > Salmoniformes > Salmonidae > Oncorhynchus > Oncorhynchus gorbuscha. The sequence goes on along the minus strand of NC_060180.1, from coordinate 73,972,509 downwards.
GACCCTCCCTATTGATTTGAGGTGCGTTCGGGAGTCCGCACCTTAGGGAGGGGGTTCTGTCAGGCCCTGGTCGAAGTATTTTGTGTTTTTCTTCATGTATTTGGTCAGGCCAGGGTGTGACATGGGTTTTTGTATGTGGTGTGTAGCTTAGTGGGGTTGTAGCTTAGTGGGGTGTTCTAGGAAAGTCTATGGCTGTCTGAAGTGGTTCTCAATCAGAGGCAGGTCTTTATCGTTGTCTCTGATTGGGAACCATATTTAGGCAGCCATATTCTTTGGTTGTATTGTGGGTGATTGTCCTGAGTGTCTTGATGTCCTTGTTCGATGTTAGTTGACACATGTATAGGCTGTTTTCGGTTTTCGTTTCGTTTATTGTTTTGTAGTGTTCGTGTTTAGTCGTGTTTACGTTTGTTTTAATAAACATGGATCGCAATCGACACGCTGCAGTTTGGTCCGACTCTCCTTCACCATATGAAAACCGTGACAGTAGATCTGATGTCGTTTTAAAGGTACAAATTCATAAAATGATATACAAGGTTTGTCCATGTTCAAATTTGGATACAATGATAACATAATCCTGTGGTTGAAATGTCAAAACAACAGTTTGTTACTTTTTTCAAATCCAATGTAATTTCCAAGTAGTTACAATTTTGTTGACAAATTACATTGAAACAACATTTTTTCAACCAGTACGCAATCACTTCAATCTCTTTAGTTAGACTCAAGAGACACAATACATTTATACACAAGATAAACGGTGAGAGGAACGAGACAGCGAAAACCGCGCGGTTTCAGACAGGGTTTTAGATACCTTAATAGATAATAGCTCCACTGTAAAGGAACTAACTAGTGTTTTAGGAATAGAACAGCTCATTTAAACTTCATGGAAAGCTTTATTAACAGTTTATGGTCTGCTCTGGTCGGTAGAGCAGAGGGACATCCCCCCTCGTGACGAGGACACACACACACAGACACGCACGCACACAGACACACACACACACAGACACACACAGACACACAGACACACACACACAGACACAAACAGACACACAGACACACACGCACACAGACACACACACACACACACACACGCACACAGACACACACAAACAGACACACGCACACACACGCACACAGACACACACACACACAGACACTCACACACACACTCACACACACACACACACACACACACACACACACACACACACACACACACACACACACACACACACACACACACACACACACAGACACAAACAGACACACAGACACACAGACACACACGCACACAGACACACGCACACAGACACACACAGACAGACACGCGCACACACACACGTATACCCCTCGCGAAGAGTATGAAACAGAACCAACCCTCCGTAACGCTCGTCCCTCAGGATGCAACCCTGTGATATCCTATGCAACTAAGTGGCATGACTTAAACCCCGTGTGTGTGTGAGAGAGAGCCTGTTTTGACTGCTTTTTAATTAAGGGGAAGGTCAGAGCTCTCGGCGTGTTACCACGGGGATACAGCTGTCTGTATAGAGAAGAGAAGCGAGGAAAACCTCTTTAGCCATTAATTACATCCATTATACTGTAATTGATTAAAAAGTTAAGGACTAGATAGGGGGAGCTTTGGGGAAATCATGTACAGGTGCAGCTGTTTAAAAAGTCATAGATGTGAGCCGGTCTACAATGGCGGTTTTGTGTGCGTGTGTGTGTGTCTGCATGTGTGTGTGTGTGTCTGCGTGCGTGCGTGCGTGTGTGTGTGTGTGTGTGTGTGTGTGTGTGTGTGTGTGGACTCCTCACTGGGAGTGTTGGATGAGTCTCTACAGCAGACATGTGCTACCCTGGGAGAGAGAGAGATATACACAAGGGACATTGATTACTATAGCTAATATAATGTTAAAGACATGCTCCGGAACTTTGAAGACGACTAAGTTTGTATTTTTTTTTTAAACCTCCCGCTTTGGGCTGGATGTGTCAATGTGTAGTTCATACATGCATAATCTACGAGATGAATTACTCTTACTTCAAATAGCCACGAAAATCCCTCGTTTAAAGAGACTGTTTTATGGAATGTTCTCTAATGTGGGTCACCTCACTCGCAACTCAAGTTTCAGCCAATGAGCTTAAGTCCCTAGGAATTTGAGTGACAAGCTAGCAAGATGCACACACAGCAGAGTGACAGAGTGTAATGACATCGTGTAGATATGTGACATAGTACACCATTGTTGGGGACCACTTATTGGCTAAAAAGTTAGCCAAAAGCTAATTAGCACCCGTAGTCCCAGGGCAGCTAAGGACAATTACACAGTCACAATACACATACTCACGAAAACAATACAACATACAAATACATTACATCCAATAATATATAATTCTAACAACAACAACACTATCATCAACTGTCGTCTTACATATGAGGGACCATAGATAACTCATGTGTACAGGTGTGAATAGGTGTGGATAGATTTTAGCCATGTTTTCAATTTAAAAGTACAATAATCAATGCAGCTACTCAATCAAGTCCATGGGCACTGCATTCCAGTATATTTTGTAGCTCTAACAGAGAAGGCCGATTTGGCCGATTATACTGTGTGGAAAAGGACAACAATCCCCTCTAGTTACAGCCCTTGTTATCCTGGAGTTGCTTTCTGTGTCATGTTTGTCATTTATTATCATGTCTTGTCCCTGTGCTCCCCATTCTATTCGTTTCCCTCTGCTGGTCTTATTTGGTTCTTTCCCTCTTTCTATCCCTCTCTCTCCCCCTCCCTCTCTCACTCTCTCGCTCTCTCTTCTCTCTATCGTTCCGTTCCTGCTCCCAGCTGTTCCTATTCCCCTAATCATCATTTAGTCTTCCCACACCTGTTCCCGATCCTTTCCCCTGATTAGAGTCCCTATTTATTCCTTTGTGTTCCGTTCCTGTCCCGTCGGTTCCTTGTTTAGTATTCACCGTGCTGTGATTGTGTTTCGCCCTGTCCTGTCGTGTTTTTTGCCTTCATCAGATGCTGCGTGTGAGCAGGTGTCTCTGTCAACTACGGCCTGCGCCTACCCGGCGACCTGCAGTCTGTGGCCGCTTCTCTTGTTATTCCCCTCTACAGACTAGAGGATTTCTGTTATTCCCTGTTTGGACTTGAATAAACTCTGTTTCTGTTAAGTCGCTTTTGGGTCCTCTATCACCTGCATGACAGAAGGAACCGACCAAGGAATGGACCCAGCGACTTCAGACGCTCGTTACACTGCCGTCGAGATCCAAGGAGCCATGCTCGGCAGACACGAGCAGGAATTGTCTGCTGCTCGCCATGCCGTGGAGAACCTGGCCGCTCAGGTTTCCGACCTCTCTGGACAGTTCCAGAGTCTACGTCTCGTGCCACCTGTTACTTCCTGGCCTGCCGAGCCTCCAGAACCTAGGGTTAATAACCCACCTTGCTACTCCGGGCAGCCCACTGAGTGCCGCTCCTTTCTCACGCAGTGTGAGATTGTGTTCTCTCTCCAACCCAACACATACTCTAGAGAGAGAGCTCGGGTTGCTTACGTCATTTCACTCCTTACTGGCCGGGCTCGAGAATGGGGCACAGCTATCTGGGAGGCAAGGGCTGATTGCTCTAACAAGTTCCAGAACTTTAAAGAGGAGATGATTCGGGTTTTTGACCGTTCAGTTTTTGGTAGGGAGGCTTCTAGGGCCCTGGCTTCCTTATGCCAAGGTGAACGGTCCATAACGGATTATTCTATTGAGTTTCGCACTCTTGCTGCCTCTAGTGAGTGGAACGAGCCGGCGCTGCTCGCTCGTTTTCTGGAGGGACTCCACGCAGTGGTTAAGGATGAGATTCTCTCCCGGGAGGTTCCTTCAGATGTGGACTCTTTGATTGCTCTCGCCATCCGCATAGAACGACGGGTAGATCTTCGTCACCGGGCTCGTGGAAGAGAGCTCGCATCAACGGTGTTTCCCTGCTCCGCATCGCAACCATCTCCCTCCTCTGGCTTTGAGACTGAGCCCATGCAGCTGGGAGGGATTCGCATCTCGACTAAGGAGAGGGAACGGAGGATCACCAACCGCCTGTGCCTCTATTGCGGAGTTGCTGGACATTTTGTTAATTCATGTCCAGTAAGAGGCCAGAGCCCATCAGTAAGCGGAGGGCTACTGGTGAGCGCTACTACTCAGGTCTCTTCATCTAGATATTGTACTACTATGTCGGTCCATCTACGCTGGACCGGTTCGGGTGCTACATGCAGTGCCTTGATTGACTCTGGGGCTGAGGGTTGTTTCATGGACGAAGCATGGGTTCGGAAACATAACATTCCTTTCAGACCGTTAGACAAGCCTACGCCCATGTTTGCCTTAGATGGTAGTCATCTTCCCAGTATCAAATTTGAGACACTACCTTTAACTCTCACAGTATCTGGTAACCACAGTGAGACTATTTCTTTTTTGATTTTCCGTTCACCGTTTACACCTGTTGTTTTGGGTCATCCCTGGCTAGTATGTCATAATCCTTCTATTAATTGGTCTAGTAATTCTATCCTATCCTGGAACGTTTCTTGTCATGTGAAGTGTTTAATGTCTGCCATCCCTCCCGTTTCTTCTGTCCCTACTTCTCAGGAGGAACCTGGCGATTTGACAGGAGTGCCGGAGGAATATCATGATCTGCGCACGGTCTTCAGTCGGTCCCGAGCCAACTCCCTTCCTCCTCACCGGTCGTATGATTGTAGTATTGATCTCCTTCCGGGGACCACTCCTCCTCGAGGTAGACTATACTCTCTGTCGGCTCCCGAACGTAAGGCTCTCGAGGATTATTTGGCTGTGTCTCTTGACGCCGGTACCATAGTGCCTTCTTCTTCTCCGGCCGGGGCGGGGTTCTTTTTGTTAAGAAGAAGGACGGTACTCTGCGCCCCTGCGTGGATTATCGAGGGCTGAATGACATAACGGTTAAGAATCGTTATCCGCTTCCCCCTTATGTCATCAGCCTTCGAGATTCTGCAGGGAGCCAGGTGCTTTACTAAGTTGGACCTTCGTAACGCTTACCATCTCGTGCGCATCAGAGAGGGGGACGAGTGGAAAACGGCGTTTAACACTCCGTTAGGGCATTTTGAGTACCGGGTTCTGCCGTTCGGTCTCGCCAATGCGCCAGCTGTTTTTCAGGCATTAGTTAATGATGTTCTGAGAGACATGCTGAACATCTTTGTTTTTGTCTATCTTGACGATATCCTGATTTTTTCTCCGTCACTCGAGATTCATGTTCAGCACGTTCGACGTGTTCTACAGCGCCTTTTAGAGAATTGTCTCTACGTAAAGGCTGAGAAGTGCTCTTTTCATGTCTCCTCCGTTACTTTTCTCGGTTCCGTTATTTCCGCTGAAGGCATTCAGATGGATTCCGCTAAGGTCCAAGCTGTCAGTGATTGGCCCGTTCCAAGGTCACGTGTCGAGTTGCAGCGCTTTTTAGGTTTCGCTAATTTCTATCGGCGTTTCATTCGTAATTTCGGTCAAGTTGCTGCCCCTCTCACAGCTCTTACTTCTGTCAAGACGTGTTTTAAGTGGTCCGGTTCCGCCCAGGGAGCTTTTGATCTTCTAAAGGAACGTTTACGTCCGCTCCTATCCTCGTTACTCCTGACGTCACTAGACAATTCATTGTCGAGGTTGACGCTTCAGAGGTAGGCGTGGGAGCCATTCTATCCCAGCGCTTCCAGTCTGAATAAGGTTCATCCTTGCGCTTATTTTTCTCATCGCCTGTCGCCATCTGAGCGCAACTATGATGTGGGTAACCGTGAACTGCTCGCCATCCGCTTAGCCCTAGGCGAATGGCGACAGTGGTTGGAGGGAGCGACCGTTCCTTTTGTCGTTTGGACAGACCATAAGAACCTTGAGTACATCCGTTCTGCCAAACGACTTAATGCTCGTCAAGCTCGTTGGGCGTTGTTTTTCGCTCGTTTCGAGTTTGTGATTTCTTACCGTCCGGGTAGCAAGAACACCAAGCCTGATGCCTTATCCCGTCTGTTTAGTTCTTCTGTGGCTTCTACTGATCCCGAGGGGATTCTTCCTTATGGGCGTGTTGTCGGGTTAACAGTCTGGGGAATTGAAAGACAGGTTAAGCAAGCACTCACGCACACTGTTTGTCCTAGTAACCTCCTTTTCGTTCCTGTTTCCACTCGTCTGGCTGTTCTTCAGTGGGCTCACTCTGCCAAGTTAGCTGGTCATCCCGGTGTTCGAGGCACTCTTGCGTCTATTCGCCAGCGCTTTTGGTGGCCGACTCAGGAGCGTGACACGCGCCGTTTCGTGGCTGCTTGTTCGGACTGCGCGCAGACTAAGTCGGGTAACTCTCCTCCTGCCGGTCGTCTCAGACCGCTCCCCATTCCTTCTCGACCATGGTCTCACATCGCCTTAGACTTCATTACCGGTCTGCCTTTGTCTGCGGGGAAGACTGTGATTCTTACGGTTGTCGATAGGTTCTCTAAGGCGGCACATTTCATTCCCCTCGCTAAACTTCCTTCCGCTAAGGAGACGGCACAAATCATTATTGAGAATGTATTCAGAATTCATGGCCTCCCGTTAGACGCCGTTTCAGACAGAGGCCCGCAATTCACGTCACAGTTTTGGAGGGAGTTCTGTCGTTTGATTGGTGCGTCCGTCAGTCTCTCTTCCGGGTTTCATCCCCAGTCTAACGGTCAAGCAGAGAGGGCCAATCAGACGATTGGTCGCATACTACGCAGCCTTTCTTTCAGAAACCCTGCGTCTTGGGCAGAACAGCTCCCCTGGGCAGAATACGCTCACAATTCGCTTCCTTCGTCTGCTACCGGGTTATCTCCGTTTCAGAGTAGTCTGGGTTACCAGCCTCCTCTGTTCTCATCCCAGCTTGCCGAGTCCAGCGTTCCCTCCGCTCAAGCGTTTGTCCAACGTTGTGAGCGCACCTGGAGGAGGGTGAGGTCTGCACTTTGCCGTTACAGGGCACAGACGGTGAGAGCCGCCAATAAACGCAGGATTAAGAGTCCAAGGTATTGTTGCGGCCAGAGAGTGTGGCTTTCCACTCGCAACCTTCCTCTTACGACAGCTTCTCGTAAGTTGACTCCGCGGTTCATTGGTCCGTTCCGTGTCTCCCAGGTCGTCAATCCTGTCGCTGTGCGACTGCTTCTTCCGCGACATCTTCGTCGCGTCCATCCTGTCTTCCATGTCTCCTGTGTTAAGCCCTTTCTTCGCACCCCCGTTCGTCTTCCCTCCCCCCTCCCGTCCTTGTCGAGAGCGCACCTATTTACAAGGTACATAAGATCATGGACATGCGTTCTCGGGGACGGGGTCACCAATACTTAGTGGATTGGGAGGGTTACGGTCCTGAGGAGAGGAGTTGGGTTCCGTCTCGGGACGTGCTGGACCGTTCACTCATCGATGATTTCCTCCGTTGCCGCCAGGATTCCTCCTCGAGTGCGCCAGGAGGCGCTCGGTGAGTGGGGGGGTACTGTCATGTTTGTCATTTATTATCATGTCTTGTCCCTGTGCTCCCCATTCTATTCGTTTCCCTCTGCTGGTCTTATTTGGTTCTTTCCCTCTTTCTATCCCTCTCTCTCCCCCTCCCTCTCTCACTCTCTCGCTCTCTCTTCTCTCTATCGTTCCGTTCCTGCTCCCAGCTGTTCCTATTCCCCTAATCATCATTTAGTCTTCCCACACCTGTTCCCGATCCTTTCCCCTGATTAGAGTCCCTATTTATTCCTTTGTGTTCCGTTCCTGTCCCGTCGGTTCCTTGTTTAGTATTCACCGTGCTGTGATTGTGTTTCGCCCTGTCCTGTCGTGTTTTTTGCCTTCATCAGATGCTGCGTGTGAGCAGGTGTCTCTGTCAACTACGGCCTGCGCCTACCCGATCTGTGGCCGCTTCTCTTGTTATTCCCCTCTACAGACTAGAGGATTTCTGTTATTCCCTGTTTGGACTTGAATAAACTCTGTTTCTGTTAAGTCGCTTTTGGGTCCTCTATCACCTGCATGACATTCTGTTAATGTAATTTCATAATTCCTATAATTGTACATGAATTAAATCACTGTATATTTTATAAGAATTTGTAAAATAGACAGAGACCAGTCTCTAATATGGTCATAATATATGACAGACAGACGGACGGACAGAGTTGTATATTGTGAATAGAATGCCGTTTGGGATTCACAGAGTTGTATATTGTGAATAAGATGCCGTTTGGGATTCACAGAGTTGTATATTGTGAATAGGATGCCGTTTGGGATTCACAGAGTTGTATATTGTGAATAGGATGCCGTTTGGGATTCACAGAGTTGTATAGTGTGAATAAGGATGCCGTTTGGGATTCACAGAGTTGTATATTGTGAATAGGATGCTGTTTGGGATTCACAGAGTTGTATATTGTGAATAGGATGCTGTTTGGGATTCACAGAGTTGTATATTGTGAATAAGATGCCGTTTGGGATTCACAGAGTTGTATATTGTGAATAGGATGCTGTTTGGGATTCACACAGAGTTGTATATTGTGAATAGGATGCCGTTTGGGATTCACAGAGTTGTATATTGTGAATAGGATGCTGTTTGGGATTCACACAGAGTTGTATATTGTGAATAGGATGCCGTTTGGGATTCACAGAGTTGTATATTGTGAATAGGATGCCGTTTGGGATTCACAGAGTTGTATATTGTGAATAGGATGCCGTTTGGGATTCACAGAGTTGTATATTGTGAATAGGATGCTGTTTGTTCATTGTATTGTGAATAAGATGCCGTTTGGGATTCACATTCACACAGAGTTGTATATTGTGAATAGGATGCCGTTTGGGATTCACAGAGTTGTATATTGTGAATAGGATGCTGTTTGGGATTCACAGAGTTGTATATTGTGAATAGGATGCCGTTTGGGATTCACAGAGTTGTATATTGTGAATAGGATGCTGTTTGGGATTCACACAGAGTTGTATATTGTGAATAGGATGCCGTTTGGGATTCACAGAGTTGTATATTGTGAATAGGATGCCGTTTGGGATTCACAGAGTTGTATATTGTGAATAGGATGCCGTTTGGGATTCACAGAGTTGTATATTGTGAATAGGATGCTGTTTGGGATTCACAGAGTTGTATATTGTGAATAAGATGCATTCACAGAGTTGTATATTGTGAATAGGATGCTGTTTGGGATTCACAGAGTTGTATATTGTGAATAAGATGCCGTTTGGGATTCACAGAGTTGTATATTGTGAATAGGATGCCGTTTGTTCACAGAGTTGTATATTGGAATAGGATGCCGTTTGGGATTCACAGAGTTGTATATTGTGAATAGGATGCCGTTTGGGATTCACAGAGTTGTATATTGTGAATAGGATGCCGTTTGGGATTCACAGAGTTGTATATTGTGAATAGGATGCTGTTTGGGATTCACAGAGTTGTATATTGTGAATAAGATGCCGTTTGGGATTCACAGAGTTGTATATTGTGAATAGGATGCTGTTTGGGATTCACAGAGTTGTATATTGTGAATAGGATGCCATTTGGGATTCACAGAGTTGTATATTGTGAATAGGATGCCGTTTGGGATTCACAGAGTTGTATATTGTGAATAGGATGCCGTTTGGGATTCACAGAGTTGTATATTGTGAATAGGATGCCGTTTGGGATTCACAGAGTTGTATATTGTGAATAGGATGCCGTTTGGGATTCACAGAGTTGTATATTGTGAATAGGATGCCGTTTGGGATTCACAGAGTTGGGATAAGATGCAGTTGTAGAGTTGTATATTGTGAATAGGATGCCGTTTGGGATTCACAGAGTTGTATATTGTGAATAGGATGCCGTAGACAGAGTTGTATATTGGAATAGGATCACACAGAGTTGTATATTGTGAATAAGATGCCGTTTGTATATTGTGAATTCATTCAGAGTTGTATATTGTGAATAGGATGCCACAGAGTTTGGGATTCACAGAGTTGTATATTGTGAATAGGATGCCGTTTGGGATTCACAGAGTTGTATATTGTGAATAGGATGCCGTTTGGGATTCACACAGTGTTGTATATTGTGAATAGGATGCAGAGTTGTATATTGTGAATAGGATGCCGTTTGGGATTCACAGAGTTGTATATTGTGAATAGGATGCCGTTTGGGATTCACAGAGTTGTATATTGTGAATAGGATGCCGTTTGGGATTCACCGAGTTGTATAGTGTGAATAGGATGCCGTTTGGGATTCACAGAGTTGTATAGTGTGAATTGGATGCTGTTTGGGATTCACAGAGTTGTATAGTGTGAATAGAATGCCGTTTGGGATTCACAAAGTTGTATAGTGTGAATAGGATGCCGTTTGGGATTCACAGAGTTGTATAGTGTGAATAGGATGCCGTTTGGGATTCACAGAGTTGTATAGTGTGAATAGGATGCCATTTGGGATTCACAGAGTTGTATAGTGTGAATAGGATGCCGTTTGGGATTCACAGAGTTGTATATTGTTTTAGAGTCACTATCCTGACTGCATTTGATGATCCTGCTCCACAGGACGTTAGCCAAACGAGCTCTGGTTTTAGGAGCAGAATAATAATGCCTTTTCTCTCTCTTTCATTTTAGTCTGATCTAAGTCAAGTACCGGAGTACTAAAATACACACTATTAAATCACAAAATGGGCAAAATGCTCCAAAACAAGGGCTCAGTGAAATATTGTGTAACCTGGGGTGATACGGTGAAAACACATTGGCATGAAATAGGTAACCTTGTTTTAGACATGAAATAGGTAACCTTGTTTTAGACATGAAAAGGTAACCTTGTCTTACACATGAGAAAGGTAACCTTGTCTTAGACATGAAATAGGTAACGTTGTCTTAGACATGAAATAGGTAACGTTGTCTTAGACATGAGAAAGGTAACCTTGTCTTAGACATGAGAAAGGTAACCTTGTCTTAGACATGAAAAAGGTAACGTTGTCTTGGACATGAAAAAGGTAACCTTGTCTTAGACATGAAATAGGTAACGTTGTCTTAGACATGAACGTTTGTGTTAGCGCCCCAGTCACATTTGATCCAGGTGAATAAATTAGTTCATATTACTGTAGTCTGGTTGGAAGCAGCAGCAACCAACAGCCTTTGTTATGAATAATAACATGTATTACATCCTCTGTGTCTTTAATGGATTTTTCCTTCTCAAGTTGAAGTGCAACCTGCACTGCACACCAACGGCTGTATCCCCTCTTGATTAAAAGTGTTGTTATTGTAGAAGATCAGATCATTTGTCTGTTTTCCCTCCTCAGGTGTAAGTGTAACCTGCACTCCAACAGCTGTGTGTTTGACAAGGACAAGGGGAAGCTGGGGTGTGAGTGTGAACACAACACAACAGGACCAGACTGCGGCCGCTGTAAGAGACACTACCACGGACGACCCTGGAGCGTCGGGTCCTACCTGCCCATTCCCAAAGGAACTGCTAACATCTGTAAGTAGATTTCCCTTCTATAGAAATGACATTGTTGACAAATTATGTACTTCATTGTAATATCTTTACCAGAAGGTATTTGTTGTTATGTGGGTATTTGCAGTTTGACATTCAGATCCTAAGGTAGGGGGCTACCCATAATTCCAGGCTAACACCAGGGAGGCTAGCTGAGGGCTAAGGTGCTATAGCCAGACCAACACTGAGGAATAAGGTGCTATAGCAGCCTAACACTGATTAATAAGGTGCTATAGCAGCCCAACACTGAGGAATAAAGTGCTATAGCAGCCCAACACTGAGGAAGAAGGTGCTATAGGAGCCCAACACTGAGGAAGAAGGTGCTATAGCAGCCCAACACTGAGGAATAAGGTGCTATAGCCAGACCAACACTGAGGAATAAGGTGCTATAGGAGCCCAACACTGAGGAATAAGGTGCTACAGAGGAATAAGGTGCTATAGAGGAATAAGGTGCTTTAGAGGAATAAGGTGCTACAGAGGAATAAGGTGCTATAGCAGCCCAACACTGAGGAATAAGGTGCTACAGAGGAATAAGGTGCTATAGCAGCCCAACACTGAGGAATAAGGTGCTATAGCAGCCCAACACTGAGGAATAAGGTGCTATAGCAGCCCAACACTGAGGAATAAGACGCTATAACCAGCCCAACACTGAGGAATAAGACGCTATAACCAGCCCAACACTGGGCAGGTGGGAGGCCCTATGTTCTTCCTGGTGAATCAAACAAAGCTTTGGAGTCTGTACGACAATGAAGATGCTGGTGCTCTCAGTGTTTGATGGTGTTAGCGGTGTACGGTTGTCTTGCACATAAGGGAGCCTACATACTCTCTTTACATTTGATGTGTTTGTAGTTTCTGCATATGCTTGAAGCGATCATTCTTTGAGATTGTGTGTGTGTGTGTGTGTGTGTGTGTGTGTGTGTGTGTGTGTGTGTGTGTGTGTGTGTGTGTGTGTGTGTGTGTGTGTGTGTGTGTGTGTGTGTGTGTGTGTGTGTGTGTGTGTGCGTGCGTGCGTGTGCGTGTGCGTGTGTGTGTTTGTACGCAGCATATTTGTGTGTGTGTGTGTGCGTGTTTGTACGCAGCATATTTGTGTGTGTAGGTGGGTCCTTTCCCATGTGTGCATTCCAATGGAATATTGCTTGATCCCCCCCCCCCCTGCGTTGCGCTCCTCCAGTTCTGAGACCAGCCCCGGCTAGCTCAACTGACTGACAGGGCGTTATTAAAAACAGCCGACATTCGGACGCATCTGCACTGAACTGATGAAACCCCAGACCCAGTCTCCATATCCTCCATTTCAAAAGCAATATTACACACTCGTTTGGCAGAAACAAAGAATGCAATAATAGCGCGGATGACACCCTGACATTATTACATAATAATAAAATAATGTAATCGTATTACTCCCCCACAGATGTGGAAGTTTGAATGCTTTTGTCTTTGATTTTGAGTTATTTGTTATTCTCTCATAAGAGAAACCTGAGACTATTGCTAAATCCCAAATGGCACCCTATTGTCTACACTTTTGATCAGAGCCCTATGGGCCCTGCTACTGTACTGTGTAGGGAATGAGGTGCCATTTGGGACACGCCCTATTGCCAACAACATGGGGGGGGTGTTCAACCCCCCCCCCCCATGAAGAAAGGAACGCAGCGGCTCATATCTCCTGCTAGGATATTAAACATACGTTCTTACATATGAAGACAAATTTGCTGAAAGTGCAGAATTTAATTATAGTCTAATAACGCTCATCTGTCATGAAGTCCTCCTCTTTTAATCACAATAGTAATTAATCTCCTAGGTAGTAACAGACAGAGGGGGGTAATACATTTAGCATATTTCATATTCATATGCATAGATGTACAGTATGTGACCTACCATGTAACACCTCAGAGACAGGTGAGGCTCTTGTTGCTGGGGAACCAGAGCTGTCACAATACAAGGGCTGAGGCACGGACCAGAATATATCTAGATGATCAAATACTTTAGATATGGACATAAAAGACATAGGCCATTCTATATCAACGTTAAGGTTCCTTGAAACTGTGATAATCTACTGCATACCAAACAAGGAGTGTGAAACTAGGTGTGAAACCGGAGAGAAACAGAGAGCATTCTCACACTTGCAGAGGCACATTTAAAAGTTATTGTGGCAAAGTGACCTTCATCAGTGCATACAAATCCTCCTAATGTTTCTTCCACATGCTGTGTCCCCATGACAGGAAGTTAGGTGGAGAGAAAAACAGGGACCCCTTGTGGAGTCATGTTGAAGTGGGGAAGTCACCCTGTGGAACGAGGTTAGAAGTTAGGAAGCATTGGAGTTGGATTCTGATAGAACTGTAGAATGGGTTTGATATAACTAATAACTGTAGAATGGGTTTGATAGAACTAATAGAACTGTAGAATGGGTTTGATAGAACTAATAGAACTGTAGAATGGGTTTGATAGAACTAATATAACTGTAGAATGGGTTTGATATAACTAATAGAACTGTATAATGGTTTTAATAGAACTAATAGAACTGTAGAATGGGTTTAATAGAACTAATAGAACTGTAGAATGGGTTTAATAGAACTGTAGAATATGTTTAATAGAACTAATAGAACTGTAGAATGGGTTTAATAGAACTAATAGAACTGTAGAATGGGTTTGATAGAACTAATAGAACTGTAGAATGGGTTTAATAGAACTGTAGAATATGTTTAATAGAACTAATAGAACTGTAGAATGGGTTTAATAGAACTAATAGAACTGTAGAATGGGTTTAATAGAACTAATAGAACTGTAGAATGGGTTTGATAGAACTGTAGAATAGGTCTAATAGAACTGTAGAATATGTTTAATAGAACTAATAGAACTGTAGAATGGGTTTGATAGAACTGTAGAATGGGTTTGATAGAACTAATAGAACTGTAGAATGGGTTTAATAGAACTGTAATAGAATAGAACTGAACTAGAATGGAACTGTTTTTAATAGAACTAGAACTGTAGATATAATAGAACTGTAGAATGGGTTTAATAGAACTAATAGAACTGTAGAATATGTTTAATAGAACTAATAGAACTGTAGAATGGGTTTGATATAACTAATATTTAACTAATAGAACTGGGTTTGATATAACTAATAGAACTGTAGAATGGGTTTGATATAAACTAATATAACTGTAGAATGGGTTTGATAGAACTAATAGTTTGATATAACTAATAGAACTGTAGAATAGGTTTAATAGAACTAATAGAACTGTAGAATGGGTTTGATAGAACTAATAGAACTAATAGAACTGAACTAGAATAGGTTTAATAGAACTAATAGAACTGTAGAATGGGTTTGATAGAACTAATAGAACTGTAGAATGGGTTTGATAGAACTAATAGAACTGTAGAATAGGTTTAATAGAACTAATATAACTGTAGAATGGGTTTGATAGAACTAATAGAACTGTAGAATAGGTTTAATAGAACTAATAGAACTGTAGAATAGGTTTAATAGAACTAATAGAACTGTAGAATGGGTTTGATAGAACTAATAGAACTGTAGAATGGGTTTAATAGAACTAATAGAACTGTAGAATGGGTTTAATAGAACTAATAGAACTGTAGAATGGGTTTGATAGAACTAATAGAACTGTAGAATGGGTTTGATAGAACTAATAGAACTGTAGAATGGGTTAGAACTGTAGAATAGGTTTAATAGAACTAATAGAACTGTAGAATAGGTTTAATAGAACTAATAGAACTGTAGAATGGGTTTGATATAACTAATAGAACTGTAGAATGGGTTTAATAGAACTAATAGAACTGTAGAATAGGTTTAATAGAACTAATAGAACTGTAGAATATGTTTAATAGAACTAATAGAACTGTAGAATGGGTTTGATATAACTAATAGAACTGTAGAATAGGTTTAATAGAACTAATAGAACTATAGAATAGGTTTAATAGAACTAATAGAACTGTAGAATGGGTTTGATAGAACTAATAGAACTGTAGAATATGTTTAATAGAACTAATAGAACTGTAGAATAGGTTTAATAGAACTAATAGAACTGTAGAATGGGTTTGATAGAACTAATAGAACTGTAGAATAGGTTTAATAGAACTAATAGAACTGTAGAATGGGTTTAATAGAACTAATAGAACTGTAGTGTGGGTTTGATAGAACTAATAGAACTGTAGAATGGGTTTAATAGAACTAATAGAACTGTAGAATATATTTAATAGAACTAATAGAACTGTAGAATGGGTTTGATATAACTAATATAACTGTAGAATGGGTTTGATATAACTAATATAACTGTAGCATGGGTTTGATAGAACCTATAGAACTGTAGAATAGGTTTAATAGAACTAATAGAACTGTAGTATGGGTTTGATATAACTAATATAACTGTAGAATGGGTTTAATAGAACTAATAGAACTGTAGAATGGGTTTGATATAACTAATATAACTGTAGAATGGGTTTAATAGAACTAATAGAACTGTAGAATAGGTCTAATAGAACTGTAGAATATGTTTAATAGAACTAATAGAACTGTAGAATGGGTTTGATAGAACTAATAGAACTGTAGAATGGGTTTGATAGAACTGTAGAATGGGTTTGATAGAACTAATAGAACTGTAGAATGGGTTTAATAGAACTAATAGAACTGTAGAATGGGTTTAATAGAACTAATAACTAATAGAACTGTAGAATGGGTTTGATAGAACTAATAGAACTGTAGAATGGGTTTGATAGAACTAATAGAACTGTAGAATGGGTTTGATAGAACTAATATAACTGTAGAATAGGTTTAATAGAACTAATAGAACTGTAGAATGGGTTTAATAGAACTAATAGAACTGTAGAATGGGTTTGATAGAACTAATATAACTGTAGAATATGTTTAATAGAACTAATAGAACTGTAGAATGGGTTTGATATAACTAATAGAACTGTAGAATGGGTTTAATATAACTAATAGAACTGTAGAATGGGTTTGATAGAACTAATAGAACTGTAGAATGGGTTTAATATAACTAATAGAACTGTAGTATGGGTTTGATAGAACTAATAGAACTGTAGAATGGGTTTAATAGAACTAATAGAACTGTAGAATGGGTTTGATAGAACTGTAGAATGGGTTTGATAGAACTAATATAACTGTAGAATGGGTTTAATAGTAACTAATAGAACTGTAGAATGGGTTTGATAGAACTAATAGAACTGTAGAATAGGTTTGATAGAACTAATAGAACTGTAGAATATGTTTGATATCGAGAATGAGTACTTGGTGTTAGGCCCATTGGGACTGAGTACTTGGTGTTAGGCCCATTGGAACCGAGTACTTGGTGTTAGGCCTATTGGGACTGAGTACTTGGTGTTAGGCCCATCAACAAGGAAGACTTGGTGTTAGCCCCATCGGGAATGAGTACTTGGTGTTAGGCCCATCGGGACTGAGTATAGGCCCATCGGGAATGAGTACTTGGTGTAAGGCCCATCGGGAATGAGTACTAGAACTTAGGCCCATCGGGAATGAGTTATGCCCATCGGGAATGAGTACTTGGTGTTAGGCCCATCGAGAATGAGTACTTGGTGTAAGGCCCATCGGGAATGAGTACTTGGTGTTAGGCTCATCAACAAGGAAGACTTGGTGTTAGGCCCATTGGGACTGAGTAACTAATTAGGCCCATTGGGACTGAGTACTTGGTGTTAGGCCCATCGAGAATGAGTACTTGGTGTTAGGCCTGTCGGGAATGAGTACTTGGTGTTAGGCCTATCGAGAATGAGTACTTGGTGTTAGGCCCGTCGGGAATGAGTACTTGGTGTTAGGCCCATCAACAAGGAAGACTTGGTTTTAGGCCCATTGGGAATGAGTACTTGGTGTTAGGCCCATCGGGTTTAATGAGTACTTGGTGTTTGAGGCATATAGGCCCATCGGGTTTGAAAGAGTTATGCCCATCGAAATGATTACTTGGTGTTAGGCCCATCGGGAATGAGTACTTGGTGTAAGGCCCGTCGGGAATGAATACTTGGTGTTAGGCCCATCGGGAAACTGAGTTATGCCCATCGGGAATGAGTAGAATTGGTGTTAGGCCCATCGGGAATGATTACTTGGTGTTAGGCCCATCGGGACTGAATACTTGGTGTAAGGCCCATCGAAATGAGTAACTGTAGAATGTTAGGCCCATCAAAAGGAAGACTTGGTGTTAGGCCCATCGGGACTGAGTACTAATAGAACTGTTAATGGCCCATCGGGAATGAGTACTTGGTGTTAGGCCCATTGGGAATGAGTACTTGGTGTTAGGCCCATCTGGAATGAGTACTTGGTAGTTAGGCCTGTCAGAATGAGTACTTGGTGTTAGGCCTATCGAGAATGAGTACTTGGTGTTAGGCCCATCGAATGAGTACTTGGTGTTAGCCCCATCAACAAGGAAGACTTGGTGTTTAGGCCCATTGGGACTGAGTACTTGGTGTTAGACCCATCGGGACTGAATACTTGGTGTAAGGCCCATCGGGAATGAGTATTTGGTTTTAGGCCCATCGGGAATGAGTACTTGGTGTTAGGCCCATCGGGAATGAGTTCTTGGTGTAAGGCCCATCGGGAATAAGTTCTTGGTGTTAGGCCCATCGGGAATGAGTTATGCCCATTGGGAATGAGTACTTGGTGTTAGGCCCATTGGGAATGAGTACTTGGTGTTAGGCCCATCAACAAGGAAGATTTGGTGTTAGGCCCATCGGGAACTGAGTACTTGGTGTTAGGCCCATCGGGAATGAGTACTTGATTTTAGGCCCATCAACAAGGAAGACTTGGTGTTAGGCCCATCGGGACTGAGTACTTGGTGTTAGGCCCATCGGGAATGAGTACTTGGTGTTAGGCCCATCGGGAATGAGTACTTGGTGTTAGGCCTATCAACAAGGAAGACTTGGTGTTAGGCCCATTGGGACTGAGTACTTGGTGTTAGGCCCATCGGGAATGAGTACTTGGTGTTAGGCCCATCGGGAAAGAGTACTTGGTGTTAGGCCCATTGGGACTGAGTACTTGGTGTTAGGCCCATTAGGACTGAGTACTTGGTGTTAGGCCCATCAACAAGGAAGACTTGGTGTTAGGCCCATCGGGAATGAGTACTTGGTGTTAGGCCCATCGGGACTGAGTACTTGGGGTTAGGCCCATCGGGAATGAGTACTTGGTGTTAGGCCCATTGGGAATGAGTTATGCCCATCGGGAATGAGTACTTGGTGTTAGGCCCATCAAAAAGGAAGACTTGGTGTTAGGCCCATCGGGACTGAGTACTTGGTGTTAGGCCCATTGGGAATGAGTACTTGGTGTTAGGCCCATCTGGAATGAGTACTTGGTGTTAGGCCTGTCAAGAATGAGTACTTGGTGTTAGGCCTATCGAGAATGAGTACTTGGTGTTAGGCCCATCGGGAATGAGTACTTGGTGTTAGCCCCATCAACAAGGAAGACTTGGTGTTAGGCCCATTGGGACTGAGTACTTGGTGTTAGACCCATCGGGACTGAGTACTTGGTGTAAGGCCCATCGGGAATGAGTATTTGGTTTTCGGCCCATCGGGAATGAGTACTTGGTGTTAGGCCCATCGGGAATGAGTTCTTGGTGTAAGGCCCATCGGGAATAAGTTCTTGGTGTTAGGCCCATCGGAATGAGTTATGCCCATTGGGAATGAGTACTTGGTGTTAGGCCCATTGGGAATGAGTACTTGGTGTTAGGCCCATCAACAAGGAAGATTTGGTGTTAGGCCCATCGGGACTGAGTACTTGGTGTTAGGCCCATCGGGAATGAGTACTTGATTTTAGGCCCATCAACAAGGAAGACTTGGTGTTAGGCCCATCGGGAACTGAGAACTTGGTGTTAGGCCCATCGGGAATGAGTACTTGGTGTTAGGCCCATCGGGAATGAGTACTTGGTGTTAGGCCTATCAACAAGGAAGACTTGGTGTTAGGCCCATTGGGACTGAGTACTTGGTGTTAGGCCCATCGGGAATGAGTACTTGGTGTTAGGCCCATCGGGAATGAGTACTTGGTGTTAGGCCCATTGGGACTGAGTACTTGGTGTTAGGCCCATTAGGACTGAGTACTTGGTGTTAGGCCCATCAACAAGGAAGACTTGGTGTTAGGCCCATCGGGAATGAGTACTTGGTGTTAGGCCCATCGGGACTGAGTACTTGGTGTTAGGCCCATCGGGAATGAGTACTTGGTGTTAGGCCCATTGGGAATGAGTTATGCCCATCGGGAATGAGTACTTGGTGTTAGGCCCATCAAAAAGGAAGACTTGGTGTTAGGCCCATCGGGACTGAGTACTTGGTGTTAGGCCCATTGGGAATGAGTACTTGGTGTTAGGCCCATCTGGAATGAGTACTTGGTGTTAGGCCTGTCAAGAATGAGTACTTGGTGTTAGGCCTATCGAGAATGAGTACTTGGTGTTAGGCCCATCGGGAATGAGTACTTGGTGTTAGCCCCATCAACAAGGAAGACTTGGTGTTAGGCCCATTGGGACTGAGTACTTGGTGTTAGACCCATCGGGACTGAGTACTTGGTGTAAGGCCCATCGGGAATGAGTATTTGGTTTTCGGCCCATCGGGAATGAGTACTTGGTGTTAGGCCCATCGGGAATGAGTTCTTGGTGTAAGGCCCATCGGGA
This sequence comes from Oncorhynchus gorbuscha, assembly GCF_021184085.1. Classification (NCBI taxonomy): domain Eukaryota; kingdom Metazoa; phylum Chordata; class Actinopteri; order Salmoniformes; family Salmonidae; genus Oncorhynchus; species Oncorhynchus gorbuscha. Next base: position 73,952,450 of record NC_060180.1, on the reverse strand, counting down.
ATAAGTTCTTGGTGTTAGGCCCATCGGGAATGAGTTATGCCCATTGGGAATGAGTACTTGGTGTTAGGCCCATTGGGAATGAGTACTTGGTGTTAGGCCCATCAACAAGGAAGATTTGGTGTTAGGCCCATCGGGACTGAGTACTTGGTGTTAGGCCCATCGGGAATGAGTACTTGATTTTAGGCCCATCAACAAGGAAGACTTGGTGTTAGGCCCATCGGGACTGAGTACTTGGTGTTAGGCCCATCGGGAATGAGTACTTGGTGTTAGGCCCATCGGGAATGAGTACTTGGTGTTAGGCCTATCAACAAGGAAGACTTGGTGTTAGGCCCATTGGGACTGAGTACTTGGTGTTAGGCCCATCGGGAATGAGTACTTGGTGTTAGGCCCATCGGGAATGAGTACTTGGTGTTAGGCCCATTGGGACTGAGTACTTGGTGTTAGGCCCATTAGGACTGAGTACTTGGTGTTAGGCCCATCAACAAGGAAGACTTGGTGTTAGGCCCATCGGGAATGAGTACTTGGTGTTAGGCCCATCGGGACTGAGTACTTGGGGTTAGGCCCATCGGGAATGAGTACTTGGTGTTAGGCCCATTGGGAATGAGTTATGCCCATTGGGAATGAGTACTTAGTGTTAGGCCCATCGGGAATGAGTACTTGGTGTAAGGCCCATCGGGAATGAGTTCTGCCCATCGGGAATGAGTACTTGGTGTTAGGCCCATCGGGAATGAGTACTTGGTGTTAGGCCCATCTGGAATGAGTACTTGGTGTTAGGCCCATCAACAAGGAAGATTTGGTGTTAGGCCCATCGGGACTGAATACTTGGTGTTAGGCCCATCGGGAATGAGTACTTGGGGTTAGGCCCATCGGGAATGAGTACTTGGTGTTAGGCCCATTGGGAATGAGTTATGCCCATCGGGAATGAGTACTTGGTGTTAGGCCCATCGGGAATGAGTACTTGGTGTAAGGCCCATCGGGAATGAGTTCTGCCCATCGGGAATGAGTACTTGGTGTTAGGCCCATCGGGAATGAGTACTTGGTGTTAGGCCCATCTGGAATGAGTACTTGGTGTTAGGCCCATCAACAAGGAAGATTTGGTGTTAGGCCCATCGGGACTGAATACTTGGTGTTAGGCCCATCGGGAATGAGTACTTGGTGTTAGGCCCATTGGGACTGAGTACTTGGTGTTAGGCCCATTGGGACTGAGTACTTGGTGTTAGGCCCATCGGGAATGAGTACTTGGTGTTAGGCCCATCGGGAATGAGTACTTGGTGTTAGGCCCATCGGGAATGAGTACTTGGTGTTAGGCCCATCGGGAATGAGTACTTGGTGTTAGGCCCATTGGGACTGAGTACTTCGTGTTAGGCCCATTGGGACTGAGTACTTGGTGTTAGGCCCATCAACAAGGAAGACTTGGTGTTAGGCCCATCGGGAATGAGTACTTGGTGTTAGGCCCATCAACAAGGAAGACTTGGTGTTAGGCCCATCGGGAATGAGTACTTGGTGTTAGGCCCATCGGGACTGAGTACTTGGTGTTAGGCCCATCGGGAATGAGTACTTGGTGTTAGGCCCATCGGGAATGAGTTATGCCCATCGGGAATGAGTACTTGGTGTTAGGCCCATCGGGAATGAGTACTTGGTGTTAGGCCCATCGGGAATGAGTACTTGGTGTTAGGCCCATCTGGAATGAGTACTTGGTGTTAGGCCCATCAGCAAGGAAGATTTGGTGTTAGCCCCATCGGGACTGAATACTTGGTGTTAGGCCCATCGGGAATGAGTACTTGGTGTTAGGCCCATTGGGACTGAGTACTTGGTGTTAGGCCCATCAACAAGGAAGACTTGGTGTTAGGCCCATCGGGAATGAGTACTTGGTGTTAGGCCCATCGGGACTGAGTACTTGGGGTTAGGCCCATCGGGAATGAGTACTTGGTGTTAGGCCCATTGGGAATGAGTACTTGGTGTTAGGCCCATTGGGACTGAGTACTTGGTGTTAGGCCCATCGGGACTGAGTACTTGGTGTTAGGCCCATCGGGAATGAGTACTTGGTGTTAGGCCCATTGGGACTGAGTACTTGGTGTTAGGCCCATTGGGACTGAGTACTTGGTGTTAGGCCCATCGAGAATGAGTACTTGGTGTTAGGCCTGTCGGGAATGAGTACTTGGTGTTAGGCCTATCGAGAATGAGTACTTGGTGTTAGGCCCGTCGGGAATGAGTACTTGGTGTTAGGCCCATCAACAAGGAAGACTTGGTTTTAGGCCCATTGGGAATGAGTACTTGGTGTTAGGCCCATCGGGAATGAGTACTTGGTGTTAGGCATATAGGCCCATCAGGAAAGAGTTATGCCCATCGGGAATGATTACTTGGTGTTAGGCCCATCGGGAATGAGTACTTGGTGTAAGGCCCGTCGGGAATGAATACTTGGTGTTAGGCCCATCGGGAATGAGTTATGCCCATCGGGAATGAGTACTTGGTGTTAGGCCCATCGGGAATGATTACTTGGTGTTAGGCCCATCGGGACTGAATACTTGGTGTAAGGCCCATCGGGAATGAGTACTTGGTGTTAGGCCCATCAAAAAGGAAGACTTGGTGTTAGGCCCATCGGGACTGAGTACTTGGTGTTAGGCCCATCGGGAATGAGTACTTGGTGTTAGGCCCATTGGGAATGAGTACTTGGTGTTAGGCCCATCTGGAATGAGTACTTGGTGTTAGGCCTGTCAAGAATGAGTACTTGGTGTTAGGCCTATCGAGAATGAGTACTTGGTGTTAGGCCCATCGGGAATGAGTACTTGGTGTTAGCCCCATCAACAAGGAAGACTTGGTGTTAGGCCCATTGGGACTGAGTACTTGGTGTTAGGCCCATCGGGACTGAGTACTTGGTGTAAGGCCCATCGGGAATGAGTATTTGGTTTAGGCCCATCGGGAATGAGTACTTGGTGTTAGGCCCATCGGGAATGAGTTCTTGGTGTTAGGCCCATCGGGAATAAGTTCTTGGTGTTAGGCCCATCGGAAATGAGTTATGCCCATTGGGAATGAGTACTTGGTGTTAGGCCCATTGGGAATGAGTACTTGGTGTTAGGCCCATCAACAAGGAAGATTTGGTGTTAGGCCCATCGGGACTGAGTACTTGGTGTTAGGCCCATCGGGAATGAGTACTTGATTTTAGGCCCATCAACAAGGAAGACTTGGTGTTAGGCCCATCGGGACCCATCAGTACTTGGTGTTAGGCCCATCGGGAATGAGTACTTGGTGTTAGGCCCATCGGGAATGAGTACTTGGTGTTAGGCCCATCAACAAGGAAGACTTGGTGTTAGGCCCATTGGGACTGAGTACTTGGTGTTAGGCCCATCGGGAATGAGTACTTGGTGTTAGGCCCATCGGGAAAGAGTACTTGGTGTTAGGCCCATTGGGACTGAGTACTTGGTGTTAGGCCCATTAGGACTGAGTACTTGGTGTTAGGCCCATCAACAAGGAAGACTTGGTGTTAGGCCCATCGGGAATGAGTACTTGGTGTTAGGCCCATCGGGACTGAGTACTTGGGGTTAGGCCCATCGGGAATGAGTACTTGGTGTTAGGCCCATTGGGAATGAGTTATGCCCATCGGGAATGAGTACTTGGTGTTAGGCCCATCAAAATGAAGACTTGGTGTTAGGCCCATCGGGAATGAGTACTTGGTGTTAGGCCCATTGGGAATGAGTACTTGGTGTTAGGCCCATCTGGAATGAGTACTTGGTGTTAGGCCTGTCAAGAATGAGTACTTGGTGTTAGGCCTATCGAGAATGAGTACTTGGTGTTAGGCCCATCGGGAATGAGTACTTGGTGTTAGCCCCATCAACAAGGAAGACTTGGTGTTAGGCCCATTGGGACTGAGTACTTGGTGTTAGGCCCATCGGGACTGAGTACTTGGTGTTAGGCCCATCGGGAATGAGTATTTGGTTTTAGGCCCATCGGGAATGAGTACTTGGTGTTAGGCCCATCGGGAATGAGTTCTTGGTGTAAGGCCCATCGGGAATAAGTTCTTGGTGTTAGGCCCATCGGGAATGAGTTATGCCCATTGGGAATGAGTACTTGGTGTTAGGCCCATTGGGAATGAGTACTTGGTGTTAGGCCCATCAACAAGGAAGATTTGGTGTTAGGCCCATCGGGACTGAGTACTTGGTGTTAGGCCCATCGGGAATGAGTACTTGGTTTTAGGCCCATCAACAAGGAAGACTTGGTGTTAGGCCCATCGGGACTGAGTACTTGGTGTTAGGCCCATCGGGAATGAGTACTTGGTGTTAGGCCCATCGGGAATGAGTACTTGGTGTTAGGCCTATCAACAAGGAAGACTTGGTGTTAGGCCCATTGGGACTGAGTACTTGGTGTTAGGCCCATCGGGAATGAGTACTTGGTGTTAGGCCCATCGGGAATGAGTACTTGGTGTTAGGCCCATTGGGACTGAGTACTTGGTGTTAGGCCCATTAGGACTGAGTACTTGGTGTTAGGCCCATCAACAAGGAAGACTTGGTGTTAGGCCCATCGGGAATGAGTACTTGGTGTTAGGCCCATCGGGACTGAGTACTTGGTGTTAGGCCCATCGGGAATGAGTACTTGGTGTTAGGCCCATTGGGAATGAGTTATGCCCATCGGGAATGAGTACTTGGTGTTAGGCCCATCGGGAATGAGTACTTGGTGTTAGGCCCATCGGGAATGAGTTCTGCCCATCGGAAATGAGTACTTGGTGTTAGGCCCATCGGGAATGAGTACTTGGTGTTAGGCCCATCTGGAATGAGTACTTGGTGTTAGGCCCATCAACAAGGAAGATTTGGTGTTAGGCCCATCGGGACTGAATACTTGGTGTTAGGCCCATCGGGAATGAGTACTTGGTGTTAGGCCCATCGGGAATGAGTACTTGGTGTTAGGCCCATTGGGAATGAGTTATGCCCATCGGGAATGAGTACTTGGTGTTAGGCCCATCGGGAATGAGTACTTGGTGTTAGGCCCATCGGGAATGAGTTCTGCCCATCGGGAATGAGTACTTGGTGTTAGGCCCATCGGGAATGAGTACTTGGTGTTAGGCCCATCTGGAATGAGTACTTGGTGTTAGGCCCATCAACAAGGAAGATTTGGTGTTAGGCCCATCGGGACTGAGTACTTGGTGTTAGGCCTATCGAGAATGAGTACTTGGCGTTAGGCCCATTGGGACTGAGTACTTGGTGTTAGGCCCATCGGGACTGAGTACTTGGTGTTAGGCCCATCGGGAATGAGTACTTGGTGTTAGGCCCATCGGGAATGAGTACTTGGTGTTAGGCCCATCGGGAATGAGTACTTGGTGTTAGGCCCATCGGGAATGAGTACTTGGTGTTAGGCCCATTGGGACTGAGTACTTGGTGTTAGGCCCATTGGGACTGAGTACTTGGTGTTAGGCCCATCAACAAGGAAGACTTGGTGTTAGGCCCATCGGGAATGAGTACTTGGTGTTAGGCCCATCAACAAGGAAGAATTGGTGTTAGGCCCATCGGGAATGAGTACTTGGTGTTAGGCCCATCGGGACTGAGTACTTGGTGTTAGGCCCATCGGGAATGAGTACTTGGTGTTAGGCCCATCGGGAATGAGTTATGCCCATCGGGAATGAGTACTTGGTGTTAGGCCCATCAAAAAGGAAGACTTGGTGTTAGGCCCATCGGGACTGAGTACTTGGTGTTAGGCCCATTGGGAATGAGTACTTGGTGTTAGGCCCATCTGGAATGAGTACTTGGTGTTAGGCCTGTCAAGAATGAGTACTTGGTGTTAGGCCCATCGAGAATGAGTACTTGGTGTTAGGCCCATCGGGAATGAGTACTTGGTGTTAGCCCCATCAACAAGGAAGACTTGGTGTTAGGCCCATTGGGACTGAGTACTTGGTGTTAGACCCATCGGGACTGAGTACTTGGTGTAAGGCCCATCGGGAATGAGTATTTGGTTTTCGGCCCATCGGGAATGAGTACTTGGTGTTAGGCCCATCGGGAATGAGTTCTTGGTGTAAGGCCCATCGGGAATAAGTTCTTGGTGTTAGGCCCATCGGGAATGAGTTATGCCCATTGGGAATGAGTACTTGGTGTTAGGCCCATTGGGAATGAGTACTTGGTGTTAGGCCCATCAACAAGGAAGATTTGGTGTTAGGCCCATCGGGACTGAGTACTTGGTGTTAGGCCCATCGGGAATGAGTACTTGATTTTAGGCCCATCAACAAGGAAGACTTGGTGTTAGGCCCATCGGGACTGAGGTGTTAGGCTTGAGTACTTGTGTTAGGCCCATCGGGAATGAGTACTTGGTGTTAGGCCCATCGGGAATGAGTACTTGGTGTTAGGCCTATCAACAAGGAAGACTTGGTGTTAGGCCCATTGGGACTGAGTACTTGGTGTTAGGCCCATCGGGAATGAGTACTTGGTGTTAGGCCCATCGGGAATGAGTACTTGGTGTTAGGCCCATTGGGACTGAGTACTTGGTGTTAGGCCCATTAGGACTGAGTACTTGGTGTTAGGCCCATCAACAAGAAGACTTGGTGTTAGGCCCATCGGGAATGAGTACTTGGTGTTAGGCCCATCGGGACTGAGTACTTGGGGTTAGGCCCATCGGGAATGAGTACTTGGTGTTAGGCCCATTGGGAATGAGTTATGCCCATTGGGAATGAGTACTTAGTGTTAGGCCCATCGGGAATGAGTACTTGGTGTAAGGCCCATCGGGAATGAGTTCTGCCCATCGGGAATGAGTACTTGGTGTTAGGCCCATCGGGAATGAGTACTTGGTGTTAGGCCCATCTGGAATGAGTACTTGGTGTTAGGCCCATCAACAAGGAAGATTTGGTGTTAGGCCCATCGGGACTGAATACTTGGTGTTAGGCCCATCGGGAATGAGTACTTGGTGTTAGGCCCATCGGGAATGAGTACTTGGTGTTAGGCCCATCAATGAGTTATGCCCATCGGGAATGAGTACTTGGTGTTAGGCCCATCGGGAATGAGTACTTGGTGTAAGGCCCATCGGGAATGAGTTCTGCCCATCGGGAATGAGTACTTGGTGTTAGGCCCATCGGGAATGAGTACTTGGTGTTAGGCCCATCTGGAATGAGTACTTGGTGTTAGGCCCATCAACAAGGAAGATTTGGTGTTAGGCCCATCGGGACTGAATACTTGGTGTTAGGCCCATCGGGAATGAGTACTTGGTGTTAGGCCCATTGGGACTGAGTACTTGGTGTTAGGCCCATTGGGACTGAGTACTTGGTGTTAGGCCCATCGGGAATGAGTACTTGGTGTTAGGCCCATCGGGAATGAGTACTTGGTGTTAGGCCCATCGGGAATGAGTACTTGGTGTTAGGCCCATCGGGAATGAGTACTTGGTGTTAGGCCCATTGGGACTGAGTACTTGGTGTTAGGCCCATTGGGACTGAGTACTTGGTGTTAGGCCCATCAACAAGGAAGACTTGGTGTTAGGCCCATCGGGAATGAGTACTTGGTGTTAGGCCCATCAACAAGGAAGAATTGGTGTTAGGCCCATCGGGAATGAGTACTTGGTGTTAGGCCCATCGGGACTGAGTACTTGGTGTTAGGCCCATCGGGAATGAGTACTTGGTGTTAGGCCCATCGGGAATGAGTTATGCCCATCGGGAATGAGTACTTGGTGTTAGGCCCATCGGGAATGAGTACTTGGTGTTAGGCCCATCGGGAATGAGTACTTGGTGTTAGGCCCATCTGGAATGAGTACTTGGTGTTAGGCCCATCAGCAAGGAAGATTTGGTGTTAGCCCCATCGGGACTGAATACTTGGTGTTAGGCCCATCGGGAATGAGTACTTGGTGTTAGGCCCATTGGGACTGAGTACTTGGTGTTAGGCCCATCAACAAGGAAGACTTGGTGTTAGGCCCATCGGGAATGAGTACTTGGTGTTAGGCCCATCGGGACTGAGTACTTGGTGTTAGGCCCATCGGGAATGAGTACTTGGTGTTAGGCCCATCGGGAATGAGTTATGCCCATCGGGAATGAGTACTTGGTGTAAGGCCCATCGGGAATGAGTACTTGGTGTTAGGCCCATCGGGAAGGATTTATGGCCATCGGGAATGAGTACTTGGTGTTAGGCCCATCGGGCTTGAGTACTTGGTGTTAGGCCCATCTGGAATGAGTACTTGGTGTTAGGCCCATCAACAAGGAAGATTTGGTGTTAGGCCCATCGGGACTGAATACTTGGTGTTAGGCCCATCGGGAATGAGTACTTGGTGTTAGGCCCATCAACAAGGAAGACTTGGTGTTAGGCCCATCAGGACGGAGTACTTGTTGTTAGGCCCATCGGGAATGAGTACTTGGTGTTAGGCCCATCTGGAATGAGTACTTGGTGTTAGGCCCATCAACAAGGAAGATTTGGTGTTAGGCCCATCGGGAATGAGTACTTGGTGTTAGGCCCATCAACAAGGAAGACTTGGTGTTAGGCCCATCGGGACTGAGTACTTGGTGTTAGGCCCATCGGGAATGAGTACTTGGTGTTAGGCCCATCGGGAATGAGTACTTGGTGTTAGGCCCATCAACAAGGAAGACTTGGTGTTAGGCCCATTGGGACTGAGTACTTGGTGTTAGGCCCATCGGGAATGAGTACTTGGTGTTAGGCCCATCGGGAATGAGTACTTGGTGTTAGGCCCATTGGGACTGAGTACTTGGTGTTAGGCCCATCAACAAGGAAGACTTGGTGTTAGGCCCATTGGGACTGAGTACTTGGTGTTAGGCCCATCGGGAATGAGTACTTGGTGTTAGGCCCATCGGGAATGAGTACTTGGTGTTAGGCCCATTGGGACTGAGTACTTGGTGTTAGGCCCATCAACAAGGAAGACTTGGTGTTAGGCCCATCGGGAATGAGTACTTGGTGTTAGGCCCATCGGGACTGAGTACTTGGTGTTAGGCCCATCGGGAATGAGTACTTGGTGTTAGGCCCATCGGGAATTAGTTATGCCCATCGGGAATGAGTACTTGGTGTTAGGCCCATCGGGAATGAGTACTTGGTGTAAGGCCCATCGGGAATGAGTACTTGGTGTTAGGCCCATCGGGAATGAGTTCTGCCCATCGGGAATGAGTACTTGGTGTTAGGCCCATCGGGAATGAGTACTTGGTGTTAGGCCCATCTGGAATGAGTACTTGGTGTTAGGCCCATCAACAAGGAAGATTTGGTGTTAGGCCCATCGGGACTGAATACTTGGTGTTAGGCCCATCGGGAATGAGTACTTGGTGTTAGGCCCATTGGGACTGAGTACTTGGTGTTAGGCCCATTGGGACTGAGTACTTGGTGTTAGGCCCATCAACAAGGAAGACTTGGTGTTAGGCCCATCGGGACTGAGTACTTGGTGTTAGGCCCATCGGGAATGAGTACTTGGTGTTAGGCCCATCGGGAATGAGTACTTGGTGTTAGGCCCATTGGGACTGAGTACTTGGTGTTAGGCCCATTGGGACTGAGTACTTGGTGTTAGGCCCATCAACAAGGAAGACTTGGTGTTAGGCCCATCGGGACTGAGTACTTGGTGTTAGGCCCATCGGGAATGAGTACTTGGTGTTAGGCCCATCGGGAATGAGTACTTGGTGTTAGGCCCATCAACAAGGAAAACTTGGTGTTAGGCCCATTGGGACTGAGTACTTGGTGTTAGGCCCATCGGGAATGAGTACTTGGTGTTAGGCCCATCGGGAATGAGTACTTGGTGTTAGGCCCATCGGGAATGAGTACTTGGTGTTAGGCCCATTGGGACTGAGTACTTGGTGTTAGGCCCATTGGGACTGAGTACTTGGTGTTAGGCCCATCAACAAGGAAGAATTGGTGTTAGGCCCATCGGGAATGAGTACTTGGTGTTAGGCCCATCGGGACTGAGTACTTGGTGTTAGGCCCATCGGGAATGAGTACTTGGTGTTAGGCCCATCGGGAATGAGTTATGCCCATCGGGAATGAGTACTTGGTGTTAGGCCCATCGGGAATGAGTACTTGGTGTTAGGCCCATCGGGAATGAGTACTTGGTGTTAGGCCCATCTGGAATGAGTACTTGGTGTTAGGCCCATCAGCAAGGAAGATTTGGTGTTAGCCCCATCGGGACTGAATACTTGGTGTTAGGCCCATCGGGAATGAGTACTTGGTGTTAGGCCCATTGGGACTGAGTACTTGGTGTTAGGCCCATCAACAAGGAAGACTTGGTGTTAGGCCCATCGGGAATGAGTACTTGGTGTTAGGCCCATCGGGACTGAGTACTTGGTGTTAGGCCCATCGGGAATGAGTACTTGGTGTTAGGCCCATCGGGAATGAGTTATGCCCATCGGGAATGAGTACTTGGTGTAAGGCCCATCGGGAATGAGTACTTAGTGTTAGGCCCATCGGGAATGAGTACTTGGTGTAAGGCCCATCGGGAATGAGTTCTGCCCATCGGGAATGAGTACTTGGTGTTAGGCCCATCGGGAATGAGTACTTGGTGTTAGGCCCATCTGGAATGAGTACTTGGTGTTAGGCCCATCAACAAGGAAGATTTGGTGTTAGGCCCATCGGGACTGAATACTTGAATTAGGCCCATCGGGAATGAGTACTTGGGTTAGGCCCATCGGGAATGAGTACTTGGTGTTAGGCCCATTGGGAATGAATGAGTTATGCCCATCGGGAAGGAGTACTTGGTGTTAGGCCCATCGGGAATGAGTACTTGGTGTTCGGGGAATGAGTTCTGCCCATCGGGAATGAGTACTTGGTGTTAGGCCCATCGGGAATGAGTACTTGGTGTTAGGCCCATCTGGAATGAGTACTTGGTGTTAGGCCCATCAACAAGGAAGATTTGGTGTTAGGCCCATCGGGACTGAATACTTGGTGTTAGGCCCATCGGGAATGAGTACTTGGTGTTAGGCCTATCGAGAATGAGTACTTGGTATTAGGCCCATTGGGACTGAGTACTTGGTGTTAGGCCCATCGGGAATGAGTACTTGGTGTTAGGCCCATCGGGAATGAGTACTTGGTGTTAGGCCCATCGGGAATGAGTACTTGGTGTTAGGCCCATCGGGAATGAGTACTTGGTGTTAGGCCCATCGGGAATGAGTACTTGGTGTTAGGCCCATTGGGACTGAGTACTTGGTGTTAGGCCCATCAACAAGGAAGACTTGGTGTTAGGCCCATCGGGAATGAGTACTTGGTGTTAGGCCCATCAACAAGGAAGAATTGGTGTTAGGCCCATCGGGAATGAGTACTTGGTGTTAGGCCCATCGGGACTGAGTACTTGGTGTTAGGCCCATCGGGAATGAGTACTTGGTGTTAGGCCCATCGGGAATGAGTTATGCCCATCGAATGAGTACTTGGTGTTAGGCCCATCGGGAATGAGTACTTGGTGTTAGGCCCATCGGGAATGAGTACTTGGTGTTAGGCCCATCTGGAATGAGTACTTGGTGTTAGGCCCATCAGCAATGAAGATTTGGTGTTAGCCCCATCGGGACTGAATACTTGGTGTTAGGCCCATCGGGAATGAGTACTTGGTGTTAGGCCCATTGGGACTGAGTACTTGGTGTTAGGCCCATCAACAAGGAAGACTTGGTGTTAGGCCCATCGGGAATGAGTACTTGGTGTTAGGCCCATCGGGACTGAGTACTTGGTGTTAGGCCCATCGGGAATGAGTACTTGGTGTTAGGCCCATCGGGAATGAGTTATGCCCATCGGGAATGAGTACTTGGTGTAAGGCCCATCGGGAATGAGTACTTGGTGTTAGGCCCATCGGGAAGGATTTATGGCCATCGGGAATGAGTACTTGGTGTTAGGCCCATCGGGCTTGAGTACTTGGTGTTAGGCCCATCTGGAATGAGTACTTGGTGTTAGGCCCATCAACAAGGAAGATTTGGTGTTAGGCCCATCGGGACTGAATACTTGGTGTTAGGCCCATCGGGAATGAGTACTTGGTGTTAGGCCCATCAACAAGGAAGACTTGGTGTTAGGCCCATCAGGACGAGTACTTGTTGTTAGGCCCATCGGGAATGAGTACTTGGTGTTAGGCCCATCTGGAATGAGTACTTGGTGTTAGGCCCATCAACAAGGAAGATTTGGTGTTAGGCCCATCGGGAATGAGTACTTGGTGTTAGGCCCATCAACAAGGAAGACTTGGTGTTAGGCCCATCGGGACTGAGTACTTGGTGTTAGGCCCATCGGGAATGAGTACTTGGTGTTAGGCCCATCGGGAATGAGTACTTGGTGTTAGGCCCATCAACAAGGAAGACTTGGTGTTAGGCCCATTGGGACTGAGTACTTGGTGTTAGGCCCATCGGGAATGAGTACTTGGTGTTAGGCCCATCGGGAATGAGTACTTGGTGTTAGGCCCATTGGGACTGAGTACTTGGTGTTAGGCCCATCAACAAGGAAGACTTGGTGTTAGGCCCATTGGGACTGAGTACTTGGTGTTAGGCCCATCGGGAATGAGTACTTGGTGTTAGGCCCATCGGGAATGAGTACTTGGTGTTAGGCCCATTGGGACTGAGTACTTGGTGTTAGGCCCATCAACAAGGAAGACTTGGTGTTAGGCCCATCGGGAATGAGTACTTGGTGTTAGGCCCATCGGGACTGAGTACTTGGTGTTAGGCCCATCGGGAATGAGTACTTGGTGTTAGGCCCATCGGGAATTAGTTATGCCCATCGGGAATGAGTACTTGGTGTTAGGCCCATCGGGAATGAGTACTTGGTGTAAGGCCCATCGGGAATGAGTACTTGGTGTTAGGCCCATCGGGAATGAGTTCTGCCCATCGGGAATGAGTACTTGGTGTTAGGCCCATCGGGAATGAGTACTTGGTGTTAGGCCCATCTGGAATGAGTACTTGGTGTTAGGCCCATCAACAAGGAAGATTTGGTGTTAGGCCCATCGGGACTGAATACTTGGTGTTAGGCCCATCGGGAATGAGTACTTGGTGTTAGGCCCATTGGGACTGAGTACTTGGTGTTAGGCCCATTGGGACTGAGTACTTGGTGTTAGGCCCATCAACAAGGAAGACTTGGTGTTAGGCCCATCGGGACTGAGTACTTGGTGTTAGGCCCATCGGGAATGAGTACTTGGTGTTAGGCCCATCGGGAATGAGTACTTGGTGTTAGGCCCATCAACAAGGAAAACTTGGTGTTAGGCCCATTGGGACTGAGTACTTGGTGTTAGGCCCATCGGGAATGAGTACTTGGTGTTAGGCCCATCGGGAATGAGTACTTGGTGTTAGGCCCATCGGGAATGAGTACTTGGTGTTAGGCCCATTGGGACTGAGTACTTGGTGTTAGGCCCATTGGGACTGAGTACTTGGTGTTAGGCCCATCAACAAGGAAGACTTGGTGTTAGGCCCATCGGGAATGAGTACTTGGTGTTAGGCCCATCGGGAATGAGTACTTGGTGTTAGGCCCATCGGGAATGAGTTATGCCCATCGGGAATGAGTACTTGGTGTTAGGCCCATCGGGAATGAGTACTTGGTGTTAGGCCCATCGGGAATGAGTACTTGGTGTTAGGCCCATCTGGAATGAGTACTTGGTGTTAGGCCCATCAGCAAGGAAGATTTGGTGTTAGCCCCATCGGGACTGAATACTTGGTGTTAGGCCCATCGGGAATGAGTACTTGGTGTTAGGCCCATTGGGACTGAGTACTTGGTGTTAGGCCCATCAACAAGGAAGACTTGGTGTTAGGCCCATCGGGAATGAGTACTTGGTGTTAGGCCCATCGGGACTGAGTACTTGGTGTTAGGCCCATCGGGAATGAGTACTTGGTGTTAGGCCCATCGGGAATGAGTTATGCCCATCGGGAATGAGTACTTGGTGTAAGGCCCATCGGGAATGAGTACTTGGTGTTAGGCCCATCGGGAATGATTTATGGCCATCGGGAATGAGTACTTGGTGTTAGGCCCATCGGGCTTGAGTACTTGGTGTTAGGCCCATCTGGAATGAGTACTTGGTGTTAGGCCCATCAACAAGGAAGATTTGGTGTTAGGCCCATCGGGACTGAATACTTGGTGTTAGGCCCATCGGGAATGAGTACTTGGTGTTAGGCCCATCAACAAGGAAGACTTGGTGTTAGGCCCATCAGGACGGAGTACTTGTTGTTAGGCCCATCGGGAATGAGTACTTGGTGTTAGGCCCATCTGGAATGAGTACTTGGTGTTAGGCCCATCAACAAGGAAGATTTGGTGTTAGGCCCATCGGGAATGAGAACTTGGTGTTAGGCCCATCAACAAGGAAGACTTGGTGTTAGGCCCATCGGGACTGAGTACTTGGTGTTAGGCCCATCGGGAATGAGTACTTGGTGTTAGGCCCATCGGGAATGAGTACTTGGTGTTAGGCCCATCAACAAGGAAGACTTGGTGTTAGGCCCATTGGGACTGAGTACTTGGTGTTAGGCCCATCGGGAATGAGTACTTGGTGTTAGGCCCATCGGGAATGAGTACTTGGTGTTAGGCCCATTGGGACTGAGTACTTGGTGTTAGGCCCATCAACAAGGAAGACTTGGTGTTAGGCCCATTGGGACTGAGTACTTGGTGTTAGGCCCATCGGGAATGAGTACTTGGTGTTAGGCCCATCGGGAATGAGTACTTGGTGTTAGGCCCATTGGGACTGAGTACTTGGTGTTAGGCCCATCAACAAGGAAGACTTGGTGTTAGGCCCATCGGGAATGAGTACTTGGTGTTAGGCCCATCGGGACTGAGTACTTGGTGTTAGGCCCATCGGGAATGAGTACTTGTGTTAGGCCCATCGAATGAGTTATGCCCATCGGGAATGAGTACTTGGTGTAAGGCCCATCGGGAATGAGTACTTGGTGTTAGGCCCATCGGGAATGATTTATGGCCATCGGGAATGAGTACTTGGTGTTAGGCCCATCGGGCTTGAGTACTTGGTGTTAGGCCCATCTGGAATGAGTACTTGGTGTTAGGCCCATCAACAAGGAAGATTTGGTGTTAGGCCCATCAGGACGGAGTACTTGTTGTTAGGCCCATCGGGAATGAGTACTTGGTGTTAGGCCCATCTGGAATGAGTACTTGGTGTTAGGCCCATCAACAAGGAAGATTTGGTGTTAGGCCCATCGGGAATGAGTACTTGGTGTTAGGCCCATCAACAAGGAAGACTTGGTGTTAGGCCCATCGGGACTGAGTACTTGGTGTTAGGCCCATCGGGAATGAGTACTTGGTGTTAGGCCCATCGGGAATGAGTACTTGGTGTTAGGCCCATCAACAAGGAAGACTTGGTGTTAGGCCCATTGGGACTGAGTACTTGGTGTTAGGCCCGTCGGGAATGAGTACTTGGTGTTAGGCCCATCGGGAATGAGTAGGTGTTAGGCCCATTGGGACTGAGTACTTGGTGTTAGGCCCATCAACAAGGAAGACTTGGTGTTAGGCCCATTGGGACTGAGTACTTGGTGTTAGGCCCATCGGGAATGAGTACTTGGTGTTAGGCCCATCGGGAATGAGTACTTGGTGTTAGGCCCATTGGGACTGAGTACTTGGTGTTAGGCCCATCAACAAGGAAGACTTGGTGTTAGGCCCATCGGGAATGAGTACTTGGTGTTAGGCCCATCGGGACTGAGTACTTGGTGTTAGGCCCATCGGGAATGAGTACTTGGTGTTAGGCCCATCGGGAATGAGTTATGCCCATCGGGAATGAGTACTTGGTGTAAGGCCCATCGGGAATGAGTACTTGGTGTTAGGCCCATCGGGAATGATTTATGGCCATCGGGAATGAGTACTTGGTGTTAGGCCCATCGGGCTTGAGTACTTGGTGTTAGGCCCATCTGGAATGAGTACTTGGTGTTAGGCCCATCAACAAGGAAGATTTGGTGTTAGGCCCATCGGGACTGAATACTTGGTGTTAGGCCCATCGGGAATGAGTACTTGGTGTTAGGCCCATCAACAAGGAAGACTTGGTGTTAGGCCCATCAGGACGGAGTACTTGTTGTTAGGCCCATCAGGAATGAGTACTTGGTGTTAGGCCCATCTGGAATGAGTACTTGGTGTTAGGCCCATCAACAAGGAAGATTTGGTGTTAGGCCCATCGGGAATGAGTACTTGGTGTTAGGCCCATCAACAAGGAAGACTTGGTGTTAGGCCCATCGGGACTGAGTACTTGGTGTTAGGCCCATCGGGAATGAGTACTTGGTGTTAGGCCCATCGGGAATGAGTACTTGGTGTTAGGCCCATCAACAAGGAAGACTTGGTGTTAGGCCCATTGGGACTGAGTACTTGGTGTTAGGCCCATCGGGAATGAGTACTTGGTGTTAGGCCCATCGGGAATGAGTACTTGGTGTTAGGCCCATTGGGACTGAGTACTTGGTGTTAGGCCCATCAACAAGGAAGACTTGGTGTTAGGCCCATTGGGACTGAGTACTTGGTGTTAGGCCCATCGGGAATGAGTACTTGGTGTTAGGCCCATCGGGAATGAGTACTTGGTGTTAGGCCCATTGGGACTGAGTACTTGGTGTTAGGCCCATCAACAAGGAAGACTTGGTGTTAGGCCCATCGGGAATGAGTACTTGGTGTTAGGCCCATCGGGACTGAGTACTTGGTGTTAGGCCCATCGGGAATGAGTACTTGGTGTTAGGCCCATCGGGAATTAGTTATGCCCATCGGGAATGAGTACTTGGTGTTAGGCCCATCGGGAATGAGTACTTGGTGTAAGGCCCATCGGGAATGAGTACTTGGTGTTAGGCCCATCGGGAATGAGTTCTGCCCATCGGGAATGAGTACTTGGTGTTAGGCCCATCGGGAATGAGTACTTGGTGTTAGGCCCATCTGGAATGAGTACTTGCTGTTAGGCCCATTGGGACTGAGTACTTGGTGTTAGGCCCATTGGGACTGAGTACTTGGTGTTAGGCCCATCAACAAGGAAGACTTGGTGTTAGGCCCATCGGGAATGAGTACTTGGTGTTAGGCCCATCAACAAGGAAGACTTGGTGTTAGGCCCATCGGGACTGAGTACTTGGTGTTAGGCCCATCTGGAATGAGTACTTGCTGTTAGGCCCATCGGGAATGAGTACTTGGTGTTAGGCCCATCAACAAGGAAGACTTGGTGTTAGGCCCATTGGGACTGAGTACTTGGTGTTAGGCCCATCGGGAATGAGTACTTGGTGTTAGGCCCATCGGGAATGAGTACTTGGTGTTAGGCCCATCGGGAATGAGTACTTGGTGTTAGGCCCATTGGGACTGATACTTGGTGTTAGGCCCATTGGGACTGAGTACTTGGTGTTAGGCCCATCAACAAGGAAGACTTGGTGTTAGGCCCATCGGGAATGAGTACTTGGTGTTAGGCCCATGGGGACTGAGTACTTGGTGTTAGGCCCATTGGGACTGAGTACTTGGTGTTAGGCCCATCAACAAGGAAGACTTGGTGTTAGTCCCATTGGGAATGAGTACTTGGTGTTAGGCCCATCGAGAATGAGTACTTGGTGTTAGGCCTGTCGGGAATAAGTACTTGGTGTTAGGCCTATCGAGAATGAGTACTTGGTGTTAGGCCCGTCGGGAATGAGTACTTGGTGTTAGGCCCATCAACAAGGAAGTCTTGGTGTTAGGCTCATCGTGACTGAGTACTTGGTGTAAGGCCCATCGGGAATGAGTACTTGGTGTTAGGCCCATCGGGAATGAGTACTTGGTGTTAGGCCCATCAACAAGGAAGACTTGGTGTTAGGCCCATTGGGACTGAGTACTTGGTGTTAGGCCCATCGGGAATGAGTACTTGGTGTTAGGCCCATCAACAAGGAAGACTTGGTGTTAGGCCCATCAGGACGGAGTACTTGTTGTTAGGCCCATCGGGAATGAGTACTTGGTGTTAGGCCCATCTGGAATGAGTACTTGGTGTTAGGCCCATCAACAAGGAATATTTGGTGTTAGGCCCATCGGGAATGAGTACTTGGTGTTAGGCCCATCAACAAGGAAGACTTGGTGTTAGGCCCATCGGGACTGAGTACTTGGTGTTAGGCCCATCGGGAATGAGTACTTGGTGTTAGGCCCATCGGGAATGAGTACTTGGTGTTAGGCCCATCAACAAGGAAGACTTGGTGTTAGGCCCATTGGGACTGAGTACTTGGTGTTAGGCCCATCGGGAATGAGTACTTGGTGTTAGGCCCATCGGGAATGAGTACTTGGTGTTAGGCCCATTGGGACTGAGTACTTGGTGTTAGGCCCATCAACAAGGAAGACTTGGTGTTAGGCCCATTGGGACTGAGTACTTGGTGTTAGGCCCATCGGGAATGAGTACTTGGTGTTAGGCCCATCGGGAATGAGTACTTGGTGTTAGGCCCATTGGGACTGAGTACTTGGTGTTAGGCCCATCAACAAGGAAGACTTGGTGTTAGGCCCATCGGGAATGAGTACTTGGTGTTAGGCCCATCGGGACTGAGTACTTGGTGTTAGGCCCATCGGGAATGAGTACTTGGTGTTAGGCCCATCTGGAATGAGTACTTGGTGTTAGGCCCATCAACAAGGAAGATTTGGTGTTAGGCCCATCGGGACTGAATACTTGGTGTTAGGCCCATCGGGAATGAGTACTTGGTGTTAGGCCCATTGGGACTGAGTACTTGGTGTTAGGCCCATTGGGACTGAGTACTTGGTGTTAGGCCCATCAACAAGGAAGACTTGGTGTTAGGCCCATCGGGACTGAGTACTTGGTGTTAGGCCCATCGGGAATGAGTACTTGGTGTTAGGCCCATCGGGAATGAGTACTTGGTGTTAGGCCCATCAACAAGGAAAACTTGGTGTTAGGCCCATTGGGACTGAGTACTTGGTGTTAGGCCCATCGGGAATGAGTACTTGGTGTTAGGCCCATCGGGAATGAGTACTTGGTGTTAGGCCCATCGGGAATGAGTACTTGGTGTTAGGCCCATTGGGACTGAGTACTTGGTGTTAGGCCCATTGGGACTGAGTACTTGGTGTTAGGCCCATCAACAAGGAAGAATTGGTGTTAGGCCCATCGGGAATGAGTACTTGGTGTTAGGCCCATCGGGACTGAGTACTTGGTGTTAGGCCCATCGGGAATGAGTACTTGGTGTTAGGCCCATCGGGAATGAGTTATGCCCATCGGGAATGAGTACTTGGTGTTAGGCCCATCGGGAATGAGTACTTGGTGTTAGGCCCATCGGGAATGAGTACTTGGTGTTAGGCCCATCTGGAATGAGTACTTGGTGTTAGGCCCATCAGCAAGGAAGATTTGGTGTTAGCCCCATCGGGACTGAATACTTGGTGTTAGGCCAATCGGGAATGAGTACTTGGTGTTAGGCCCATTGGGACTGAGTACTTGGTGTTAGGCCCATCAACAAGGAAGACTTGGTGTTAGGCCCATCGGGAATGAGTACTTGGTGTTAGGCCCATCGGGACTGAGTACTTGGTGTTAGGCCCATCGGGAATGAGTACTTGGTGTTAGGCCCATCGGGAATGAGTTATGCCCATCGGGAATGAGTACTTGGTGTAAGGCCCATCGGGAATGAGTACTTGGTGTTAGGCCCATCGGGAATGATTTATGGCCATCGGGAATGAGTACTTGGTGTTAGGCCCATCGGGCTTGAGTACTTGGTGTTAGGCCCATCTGGAATGAGTACTTGGTGTTAGGCCCATCAACAAGGAAGATTTGGTGTTAGGCCCATAGGGACTGAATACTTGGTGTTAGGCCCATCGGGAATGAGTACTTGGTGTTAGGCCCATCAACAAGGAAGACTTGGTGTTAGGCCCATCAGGACGGAGTACTTGTTGTTAGGCCCATCGGGAATGAGTACTTGGTGTTAGGCCCATCTGGAATGAGTACTTGGTGTTAGGCCCATCAACAAGGAAGATTTGGTGTTAGGCCCATCGGGAATGAGTACTTGGTGTTAGGCCCATCAACAAGGAAGACTTGGTGTTAGGCCCATCGGGACTGAGTACTTGGTGTTAGGCCCATCGGGAATGAGTACTTGGTGTTAGGCCCATCGGGAATGAGTACTTGGTGTTAGGCCCATCAACAAGGAAGACTTGGTGTTAGGCCCATTGGGACTGAGTACTTGGTGTTAGGCCCATCGGGAATGAGTACTTGTGTTAGGCCCATCGGGAATGAGTACTTGGTGTTAGGCCCATTGGGACTGAGTACTTGGTGTTAGGCCCATCAACAAGGAAGACTTGGTGTTAGGCCCATTGGGACTGGTACTTGGTGTTAGGCCCATCGGGAATGAGTACTTGGTGTTAGGCCCATCGGGAATGAGTACTTGGTGTTAGGCCCATTGGGACTGAGTACTTGTGTTAGGCCCATCAACAAGGAAGACTTGGTGTTAGGCCCATTGGGACTGAGTACTTGGTGTTAGGCCCATCAACAAGAAGACTTGGTGTTAGGCCCATCGGGAATGAGTACTTGGTGTTAGGCCCATCGGGAATGAGTTATGCCCATCGGGAATGAGTGTTAGGCCCATCGGGAATGAGTACTTGGTGTTAGGCCCATCGGGAATGATTTATGGCCATCGGGAATGAGTACTTGGTGTTAGGCCCATCGGGCTGAGTACTTGGTGTTAGGCCCATCTGGAATGAGTACTTGGTGTTAGGCCCATCAACAAGGAAGATTTGGTGTTAGGCCCATCAGGACGGAGTACTTGTTGTTAGGCCCATCGGGAATGAGTACTTGGTGTTAGGCCCATCTGGAATGAGTACTTGGTGTTAGGCCCATCAACAAGGAAGATTTGGTGTTAGGCCCAT
This sequence comes from Oncorhynchus gorbuscha, assembly GCF_021184085.1. Lineage (NCBI taxonomy): Eukaryota > Metazoa > Chordata > Actinopteri > Salmoniformes > Salmonidae > Oncorhynchus > Oncorhynchus gorbuscha. Next base: position 73,931,802 of record NC_060180.1, on the reverse strand, counting down.
CGGGAATGAGTACTTGGTGTTAGGCCCATCAACAAGGAAGACTTGGTGTTAGGCCCATCGGGACTGAGTACTTGGTGTTAGGCCCATCGGGAATGAGTACTTGGTGTTAGGCCCATCGGGAATGAGTACTTGGTGTTAGGCCCATCAACAAGGAAGACTTGGTGTTAGGCCCATTGGGACTGAGTACTTGGTGTTAGGCCCATCAACAAGAGACTTGGTGTTAGGCCCATCAGGAATGAGTACTTGGTGTTAGGCCCATTGGGACTGAGTACTTGGTGTTAGGCCCATCAACAAGGACGACTTGGTGTTAGGCCCATTGGGACTGAGTACTTGGTGTTAGGCCCATCGGGAATGAGTACTTGGTGTTAGGCCCATCGGGAATGAGTACTTGGTGTTAGGCCCATTGGGACTGAGTAGGTGTTAGGCCCATCAACAAGGAAGACTTGGTGTTAGGCCCATCGGGAATGAGTACTTGGTGTTAGGCCCATCGGGACTGAGTACTTGGTGTTAGGCCCATCGGGAATGAGTACTTGGTGTTAGGCCCATCGGGAATGAGTTATGCCCATCGGGAATGAGTACTTGGTGTAGGCCCATCGGGAATGAGTACTTGGTGTTAGGCCCATCGGGAATGATTTATGGCCATCGGGAATGAGTACTTGGTGTTAGGCCCATCGGGCTTGAGTACTTGGTGTTAGGCCCATCTGGAATGAGTACTTGGTGTTAGGCCCATCAACAAGGAAGATTTGGTGTTAGGCCCATCGGGACTGAATACTTGGTGTTAGGCCCATCGGGAATGAGTACTTGGTGTTAGGCCCATCAACAAGGAAGACTTGGTGTTAGGCCCATCAGGACGGAGTACTTGTTGTTAGGCCCATCAGGAATGAGTACTTGGTGTTAGGCCCATCTGGAATGAGTACTTGGTGTTAGGCCCATCAACAAGGAAGATTTGGTGTTAGGCCCATCGGGAATGAGTACTTGGTGTTAGGCCCATCAACAAGGAAGACTTGGTGTTAGGCCCATCGGGACTGAGTACTTGGTGTTAGGCCCATCGGGAATGAGTACTTGGTGTTAGGCCCATCGGGAATGAGTACTTGGTGTTAGGCCCATCAACAAGGAAGACTTGGTGTTAGGCCCATTGGGACTGAGTACTTGGTGTTAGGCCCATCAACAAGGAAGACTTGGTGTTAGGCCCATTGGGACTGAGTACTTGGTGTTAGGCCCATCGGGAATGAGTACTTGGTGTTAGGCCCATCGGGAATGAGTACTTGGTGTTAGGCCCATTGGGACTGAGTACTTGGTGTTAGGCCCATCAACAAGGAAGACTTGGTGTTAGGCCCATTGGGACTGAGTACTTGGTGTTAGGCCCATCGGGAATGAGTACTTGGTGTTAGGCCCATCGGGAATGAGTACTTGGTGTTAGGCCCATTGGGACTGAGTACTTGGTGTTAGGCCCATCAACAAGGAAGACTTGGTGTTAGGCCCATCGGGAATGAGTACTTGGTGTTAGGCCCATCGGGACTGAGTACTTGGTGTTAGGCCCATCGGGAATGAGTACTTGGTGTTAGGCCCATCGGGAATTAGTTATGCCCATCGGGAATGAGTACTTGGTGTTAGGCCCATCGGGAATGAGTACTTGGTGTAAGGCCCATCGGGAATGAGTACTTGGTGTTAGGCCCATCGGGAATGAGTTCTGCCCATCGGGAATGAGTACTTGGTGTTAGGCCCATCAACAATGAGTACTTGGTGTTAGGCCCATCTGGAATGAGTACTTGGTGTTAGGCCCATTGGGACTGAGTACTTGGTGTTAGGCCCATTGGGACTGAGTACTTGGTGTTAGGCCCATCAACAAGGAAGACTTGGTGTTAGGCCCATCGGGAATGAGTACTTGGTGTTAGGCCCATCAACAAGGAAGACTTGGTGTTAGGCCCATCGGGACTGAGTACTTGGTGTTAGGCCCATCTGGAATGAGTACTTGGTGTTAGGCCCATCGGGAATGAGTACTTGGTGTTAGGCCCATCAACAAGGAAGACTTGGTGTTAGGCCCATTGGGACTGAGTACTTGGTGTTAGGCCCATCGGGAATGAGTACTTGGTGTTAGGCCCATCGGGAATGAGTACTTGGTGTTAGGCCCATCGGGAATGAGTACTTGGTGTTAGGCCCATTGGGACTGATACTTGGTGTTAGGCCCATTGGGACTGAGTACTTGGTGTTAGGCCCATCAACAAGGAAGACTTGGTGTTAGGCCCATCGGGACTGAGTACTTGGTGTTAGGCCCATCGGGAATGAGTACTTGGTGTTAGGCCCATCGGGAATGAGTACTTGGTGTTAGGCCCATCGGGAATGAGTACTTGGTATAAAGCCCATCGGGAATGAGTACTTGGTGTTAGGCCCATTGGGACTGAGTACTTGGTGTTAGGCCCATCAACAAGGAAGACTTGGTGTTAGGCCCATCGGGAATGAGTACTTGGTGTTAGGCCCATGGGGACTGAGTACTTGGTGTTAGGCCCATTGGGACTGAGTACTTGGTGTTAGGCCCATCAACAAGGAAGACTTGGTGTTAGTCCCATTGGGAATGAGTACTTGGTGTTAGGCCCATCGAGAATGAGTACTTGGTGTTAGGCCTGTCGGGAATAAGTACTTGGTGTTAGGCCTATCGAGAATGAGTACTTGGTGTTAGGCCCGTCGGGAATGAGTACTTGGTGTTAGGCCCATCAACAAGGAAGTCTTGGTGTTAGGCTCATCGTGACTGAGTACTTGGTGTAAGGCCCATCGGGAATGAGTACTTGGTGTTAGGCCCATCGGGAATGAGTACTTGGTGTTAGGCCCATCAACAAGGAAGACTTGGTGTTAGGCCCATTGGGACTGAGTACTTGGTGTTAGGCTCATCGTGACTGAGTACTTGGTGTAAGGCCCATCGGGAATGAGTACTTGGTGTTAGGCCTATCGAGAATGAGTACTTGGTATTAGGCCCATTGGGACTGAGTACTTGGTGTTAGGCCCATCGGGAATGAGTACTTGGTGTTGGGCCCATTGGTAATGAGTACTTGGTGTTAGACCCGTCGGGAATGAGTACTTGGTGTTAGGCCCATTGGGAATGAGTACTTGGTGTCAGGCCCATCGGGAATGAGTACTTGGTGTTAGGCCCATGGGGACTGAGTACTTGGTGTTAGGCCCATTGGGACTGAGTACTTGGTGTTAGGCCCATCAACAAGGAAGACTTGGTGTTAGTCCCATTGGGAATGAGTACTTGGTGTTAGGCCCATCGAGAATGAGTACTTGGTGTTAGGCCTGTCGGGAATAAGTACTTGGTGTTAGGCCTATCGAGAATGAGTACTTGGTGTTAGGCCCGTCGGGAATGAGTACTTGGTGTTAGGCCCATCAACAAGGAAGTCTTGGTGTTAGGCTCATCGTGACTGAGTACTTGGTGTAAGGCCCATCGGGAATGAGTACTTGTGTTAGGCCCATCGGGAATGAGTACTTGGTGTTAGGCCCATCAACAAGGAAGACTTGGTGTTAGGCCCATTGGGACTGAGTACTTGGTGTTAGGCCCATCGGGAATGAGTACTTGGTGTAAGGCCCATCGGGAATGAGTACTTGGTGTTAGGCCTATCGAGAATGAGTACTTGGTATTAGGCCCATTGGGACTGAGTACTTGGTGTTAGGCCCATCGGGAATGAGTACTTGGTGTTGGGCCCATTGGTAATGAGTACTTGGTGTTAGGCCCATTGGGAATGAGTACTTGGTGTTAGGCCCATTGGGAATGAGTACTTGGTGTCAGGCCCATCGGGAATGAGTACTTGGTGTTAGGCTCATGCAGTGTAGCATCCCTGATTCACTGTCTCTGTCTGTTGGCCCAGTGCTGCTAATCAGTGGACATTTTGGAGTGGCAAAAGCTGGAAAGTCTCTGAAAAGAGATTGACAATATTACGATAAAAGCCCAGGGTTTGTGGTTGATTAATGCCAAACACGAAAGGAAGCTGTTGTAAGAATTGCTCAAAAACCCAATTCAATCTCTCCTTCTATTCTTTTTTGATATACAAATATATATATATTTTTTCTTTTTAATGTCTATTTGTATGTATCTTTGAATGAATCTCTGAAGATAAATGTTTGTTTGTTTTCTATTCTCTACAATATATTTTAAGGGGTAAAGATAAAAGCTGTGGACATTCTTTGATCATCTCTCTTTTCTCTCTTTGTCTCCGTTCCTTCCATCTATCTTTACCTCCTCTCTTCCACTCTTCTTCTCCAAAGGTATCCATAGCAGTCATGGACCAGTGCGTAAGTAAACCAAAACATTTATATATATAACCCGCCATAACGGACAACTGCATTGCAGTTTCATTGTTCTTATTTAGGTGATGTGGAGAGGTGTATTTGCATTGGAGCTGTTAAATCAGCTTTTCACCTACCAGCGTTATACCTACCAGTGTTATACCTACCAGCATTATACCTACCAGTGTTATACCTACCAGTGTTATACCTACCAGCATTATACCTACCAGCATTATACCTACCAGTGTTATACCTACCAGCGTTATACCTACCAGCGTTATACCTACCAGTGTTATACCTACCAGTGTTATACCTGTTATACCTACCAGTGTTATACCTACCAGCGTTATACCTACCAGCGTTATACCTACCAGCGTTATACCTACCAGCATTATACCTACCAGCATTATACCTACCAGCGTTATACCTACCAGTGTTATACCTACCAGTGTTATACCTACCAGCATTATACCTACCAGCATTATACCTACCAGCGTTATACCTACCAGCATTATACCTACCAGCGTTATACCTACCAGTGTTATACCTACCAGTGTTATACCTGTTATACCTACCAGTGTTATACCTGTTATACCTACCAGCATTATACCTACCAGCATTATACCTACCAGCGTTATACCTACCAGCGTTATACCTACCAGTGTGATACCTACCAGTGTTATACCTACCAGTATTATACCTACCAGCATTATACCTACCAGTGATATACCTACCAGCATTATACCTACCAGCATTATACCTACCAGCGTTATACCTTCCAGCATTATACCTACCAGCATTATACCTACCAGTGATATACCTACCAGCATTATACCTACCAGCGTTATACCTACCAGCGTTATACCTACCAGTGTGATACCTACCAGTGTTATACCTACCAGTATTATACCTACCAGCATTATACCTACCAGTGATATACCTACCAGCATTATACCTACCAGCGTTATACCTTCCAGCATTATACCTACCAGCATTATACCTACCAGTGATATACCTACCAGCGTTATACCTACCAGTGTTATACCTACCAGCATTATACCTACCAGTGTTATACCTACCAGTGATATACCTACCAGCATTATACCTACCGGTTTTATACCTACCGGTGTTATACCTACCAGCTTTTCACCTACCAGCGTTATACCTACCAGTGTTATACCTACCAGTGTTATACCTACTGGCATTATACCTACCGGCGTTATACCTACCGGTTTTATACCTACCGGCGTTATACCTTCCAGCGTTATACCTACCAGCATTATACCTACCAGTATTATACCTGTTATACCTACCAGTGTTATACCTACCCTACCGGTGTTATACCTACCGGCTTTATACCTACCAGCATTATACCTACCAGCATTAAACCTACCAGCATTATACCTAGCAGTGTTATACCTACCAGTGTTATACCTACCAGCATTATACCTACCAGCATTATACCTACCAGCATTATACCTACCAGCATTATACCTACCGGCGTTATACCTACCAGTGTTATACCTGTTATACCTACCAGCATTATACCTACCAGCGTCATACCTACCAGTGTTATACCTACCGGCGTTATACCTACCAGTGTTATACCTGTTATACCTACCAGCATTATACCTACCAGCGTCATACCTACCAGTGTTATACCTACCAGCATTATACCTACCGGTGTTTTATACCTACCAGCGTTATACCTACCAGCATTATACCTACCAGTGTTATACCTGCACTGAGTCACATTAGTAATAATCCTATGTAGCCTTGTTACACTGGAAGGTTTGTTTTAATATACACCTATTATTTTGTTGAATGATTTTCAATTTGAATGTCTTTATTTTTATTTAGCCTACCCTTTCTCCTTCTGGACTTGAGTGGGATGGGTGTGGCTTCGTGACAAGCGAGTGGGATGGGTGTGGCTTCGTGACAAGCGAGTGGGATGGGTGTGGCTTCGAGACAAGCGAGTGGGATGGGTGTGGCTTCGTGACAAGCGAGTGGGATGGGTGTGGCTTCGTGACAAGCGAGTGGGATGGGTGTGGCTTTGAGACAAGCGAGTGGGATGGGTGTGGCTTCGAGACAAGCAAGTGGGTTGGGTGTGGCTTCGAGACAAGCGAGTGGGATGGGTGTGGCTTCGAGACAAGCGAGTGGGATGGGTGTGGCTTCTTGACAAGCGAGTGGGATGGGTGTGGCTTCGAGACAAGCGAGTGGGATGGGTGTGGCTTCGTGACAAGCGAGTGGGATGGTGTGGCTTCGTGACAAGCGAGTGGGATGGGTGTGGCTTCGAGACAAGCGAGTGGGATGGGTGTGGCTTCGAGACAAGCGAGTGGGATGGGTGTGTCTTCGAGACAATGACCACAACCGCTCACCAGCTCTTTATTTTTTATTTTTTTAAATATTTTTTTATTCCTTTTTCTCCCTAATTTCGTGGTACCAATTGGTAGTTATAGTTCTGTCCATCGCTGTACTTCCCGTACTGACTTGGGAGAGGTGAAGGTCGAGAGCTGTGCGTCCTCCGAAACCCAACCCAACCAAGCCGCACTGCTTCTTGACACAATGCCCACTTAACCCGGAAACCAGCCGCACCAATGTGTTGGAGGAAACACCGTACACCTGGCGACTGTGTCAGTGTGCACTGCGCCCGGCCCACCACAGGCCGGGCGCAGTGCACGATAGTGCGCGATGGGACAAGAATAGTCCTGCAGGCCGAACCCTCCCCTAACACAGGCGACGCTGGACCCATGGGTTTCACAGTCGCCGCTCGGCTTCGACAGAACCTGGACTCTAACGCAGAATCTCTAGTGGCACAGTTAGCACTGTGATGCAGTGCCTTAGAACACAGTGACACTCAGGAGGACTCAATTTGACAGCTCTAACGCAGTTCCACCTCCTACATGCCAAAACACCAGCCATGCGTGTGTCGGCTATCGCAGGTTAACGCTTCATCTGATTGAATCTAGGCCTAAATTGGTTATTTTCACAAACAGTGTAGGTTACACCTCGACGATGAACGTCCTTTAGCTAGATCTGCTTCTGGCGCCGACTGAGATGGCCGCTCACTCATGTTCTAGGAAACTATGCAGTTTTTTGTTTTTTACGTGTTATTTCTTACCTTAGTACCCCAGGTCATCTTAGGTTTCATTACATACAGTCGAGAAGAACTACTGAATATAAGATCAGCGTCAACTCACCATCAGTACGACCAAGAATATGTTTTCCGAGACGCGGATCCTGTGTTCTGCCTTTCAAACAGGACAACGGAATGGATCTCATGAAAAGGTAAACCCTACAAAAATGATGAATTATAATCCACGGTGTTCTGGTCAGACTCCAAAAGGGCACATCGCGCACCACTTCCCAGTATTCTTCTCCTGCCAATGTCCAGTCTTCCTGCTGACAACAAGGTTGATTTAAATCCTAGCATCTGGGTGGCATTCCAGAGGACATCAGAGACTGCAACGTTCTCTGCTTTACGGAGACATGGCTTACTGGGAAGACGCTATCCAGGGCGGTGCAGCCAACGGGTTTCTCCACGCATGCGCCGACAGAAACAAACATCTCTCTGGTAAGAAGAGTGGAGGGGCGTATGCCTCATGACTAACGGGACATGGTGTGATGAAGAAAACATACAGGAACTCAAATCCTTCTGTTCACCTGATTTAGAATTCCTCACAATCAAATGTAGACCGCATTATCTTCCAAGAGATTCTCTTCGATTATAATCACAGCCGTATATATCCCCCAAAGACACATCATTCTGATTAACTTTATTTAACTCTTTGCAAACTGGAAACCATTTATCCGGAGGCTGCATTCATTGTAGCTGGGGATTTTAACAAAGCCAATCTGAAAACAAGACTCCTAAATTTTATCAGCATATCGATTGCGCAACCAGGGGTGGTAAAACCTTGGATCATTGTTACTCTAACTTCCGACGCATATAAGGCCCTGCCCCGCCCCCTTTCGGAAAAGCTGACCACGACTCCATTTTGCTGATCCCTGCCTACAGACAGAAATTAAAACAAGAGGCTCCCACGCTGATCTGTCCAACGCTGGTCAGAACAAGCTGACCTACACTCCAAGACTGCTTCCATCACGTGGACTGGGACATGTTTCTATTGCAATCAGATGGAAATATTGACGAATACGCTGATTCGGTGTGCGAGTTCATTAGAACGTGCGTCGAAGATGTCGTTCCCATAGCAACGATAAAAACATTCCCTAACCAGAAACCGTGGATTGATGGCAGCATTCGCGTGAAACTGAAAGCGCTAACCACTGCTTTAATCAGGGCAAGGTGTCTGGCAACATGACTGAATACAAACAGTGCAGCTATTCCCTCCGTAAGGCTATTAAACAAGCTAGCGTCAGTACAGAGACAAAGTGGAATCTCAATTCAATGGCTCAGACACAAGAGGCATGTGGCAGGGTCTACAGTCAATCACGGACTACAAGATGAAATCCAGCCCAGTCACGGACCAGGATGTCTTGCTCCCAGGCAGACTAAATAACTTTTTGCCCGCTTTGAGGACAATACAGTGCCACTGACACGGCCTGCAACGGAAACATGCGGTCTCTCTTCACTGCAGCCGAGGTGAGTAAGACATTTAAATGTTAACCCTCGCAAGGCTGCAGGCCCAGATCATCCCCAGCCGCGCCCTCCGAGCATGCGCAGACCAGCTGGCCGGTGTGTTTACGGACATATTCAATCAATCCCTATACAGTCTGCTGTTCCCACATGCTTCATGACCATTGTTCCTGTTCCCAAGAAAGCTAAGGTAACTAGCTAATTATGACAGACCAGCCCGTAGCACTCACTTCCGTCATCATGATGCTTTGACAGACTAGCAGACCATATCACCTCCACCCTACCTGACACCAGCTAGACCCACTGTCTCAATTTGCTTGACAGCCCAAATAGGTCCACAGTCGATGCAATCTCAACCACACTGCACACTGCCTCTAACCCATGGACAGACCAGCTAATACCTATGTAGAATGCTGTTCATCTAACTACAGCTCGGCATTCAACACCATAGTACCCTCCAACTGTCTCATCATATTATGAGACCAGCTGGATCTCTGTCTCTATTATATTACTGACTTCCTGACGGGCCAGCCCCCAGGTGGTGAGGGTAGGGCAACAACATCTACTGTCCCTATTGATCCTATGACAGACCCCACAGCGTTCTGAGCCCTCTCCTGTACTCCCTGTTCACCCACGACTGACGTGGCCACGCATCTACTGTCTCAATCATCAAGTTTGACGACACAACAGTGGTACTGTCTTGATTATATTATACGAGACGGCCTACAGGGAGGAGGTGAGGGCCCTTGGAGATGTGGTGTCAGGAAAATAACCTCACACTCAACGTCAACAAAACTAAGGAGATGATTGTGGACTTCAGGAAACAGCAGAGGGAACACCCCCTTATATCGATGGAACAGTAGTGGAGATCTACTGTCTTTTATATTATGGCAGACACATCACAGACAATCTGAATTATATCCACTCACACTGACAGCGTCGTGAAGACAGACCAGCTAGATCTACTGCCTATTCAACCTCAGGACCAGCTGAAAAATCTACTTGTCATTAAAAGCACTCACAAACTTCTACAGATGCACAGAGCATCCTGGCGGGCTGTATCACCGCCTGGTATATTGCTCCGCCAGCTCAGATCTACTGTCTCCAGATAGTAGGACTGACCAGCATCACCGGGGGCAAACTACCTGCCCTCTACACCTATACCACCCGTTGTTACAGAAAGGCCATAAAGATCATCAAGGACATCAACCACCCGAACCACTGCCTGTTCACCCCGCTATCATCCAGAAGGCGAGGTCAGTACAGGTGCATCAAAGCTATTATAGACTGAAAAACAGCTCTCTATCTCAAGGCCATCAGACTGTTAAATAGCCACCACTAACATTGAGTGGCTGCTGCCATTATCATTGACACTGACCAACTCAGCCATTTTAATAATGGGAATTGATGGAAATGATGTAAATATATATATATATTATATATATCACTAGCCACTTTAAACAATGCTACCTTATATTATGTTACTTACCCTACATTATTCATCTCATATCATATGTATATACTGTACTCTACAACATCGACTGCATCCTTATGTAACACATGTATCACTAGCCACTTTAACTATGCCACTTTGTTTACTTTGTCTACACACTCATCTCATATGTATATACTGTATCGATACCATCTACTGTATGCTCTGTACCATCACTCATTCATATATATGACATGTTCCTTATCCCCTTACACTGTGTATAAGACAGTAGTTTTTTTTGGAATTGTTAGTTAGATTACTTGTTGGTTATCACTATTGACAGAACTAGAAGCACAAGCATTTCGCTACACTCGCATTAACATCTGCTAACCATGTGTATGTGACAAATAAAATTTGATTTGATTTGATTTGATTTGCTGCCGGTCAAAATGTCTTCTCACTCATGTTGCATGCAAGAAGTCATTACTACTTTGAGATCCAACTCCCTGAAGTACAAACCATTACCTATGTGCCTCATACAGATTTAGGATCTTAATTTGATCACCCTGTTGTAGGAGAACCTTCCTGCAATGTAGGACATTTAACATTTGTAGTGAATTTGAGATTTAAAAAGGCTCGGCTGTGAAATTTGAATTTCACAGCCGAATTGATTTTCTCTTATGAAAAATGTATCAACCCATACAAAAATGTCCATGAATTATAATCCACATTACATTTACATTACATTTAAGTCATTTAGCAGACGCTCTTAATGATTCACTTTTCCTGTTGTTTCAGGATTATCTTCCTGCTGTAGCAAACTGGCTCAGTTTAAGATCCTACATCTGGAGTTGGTATCACAATATGACTCTAGAGTTTATAGTATTTTGATGGAGATTACACACGCTGCTACTCAGTGTCCATGACTCTCTATGCAAGTCATACATGTACATGCAGCATTATTAGAGCCTCATTTATACCTTGTGCTAACATGTGTCCGGTGTCCGGATAATCCCACATTCTGATTATTTCCACATTTACAGACAGATGTAAATGATTCATGGACACATTGTAAACTGTTTTTTATAAATGTAAAGATCGGGATAAAAGCAATGGGCGAAAGACGCATGTTAGTGGCAGGTATAAACGGGGCCTAGGACTTCAGTAAAAGACCTGGGCATGCTGTCTATGTGCATTCAATTACTCCAGCATGAACTATCTGAAAGTGTCAAGCAATATGCCACTTATATGACCTCTCCCATCTTCACACAGATCGAGCTAATGCTTCATCTCTGGGTGTTGCAAACCGTAATCAAGGTAGGATCAAATTTAAGTTTATTTGATTCTTAATAAACAAACATTCAAGAATTAATTTTGAGCAATGCTGTCTATACCTTACAAACTCTGAACTTTAACTCTCTCTCACACACATATGCACTCAGGCACACACACACACTTACATACGTGTACACACACTCCAGCCGATCTAATCCAGACCTCTGAGTCCCAGACATCCAATGATCACCTTCACCTCCCCACAACTCTACCTCTCCTTTCCTCTATCTCTCTCTCAATTCAATTCAATAAATGCTTTATTGGCATGAATGGGTGGTTGCCACTGTTCCCAAATCAATGTATGTAAAGTATTAAAACAAAAAACAAATATATAAATATCAACAAAAACAATTATACATGGAAAATAATACCCATCAAAAAAGATTTAAAAAATATGAACAATTTATCAATTAAATCTACAAGGGCTCATGTGTAAAACATAGTTGGAGGTATTGTCTCTATTATATTATGACAGACCAGCTAGATCTACTGTCTCTATTATATTATGACTGACCAGCTAGATCTACTGTCTCTATTATATTATGACAGACCAGCTAGATCTACTGTCTCTATTATATTATGACAGACCAGCTAGATCTACTGTCTCTATTATATTATGACAGACCAGCTAGATCTACTGTCTCTATTATATTATGACAGACCAGCTAGATCTACTGTCTCTATTATATTATAGATCTACTGTCTCTATTATATTATGACCGACCAGCTAGATCAACTGTCTCTATTATATTATGACACACCAGGACATAGTCTGGAGCTAGAGCTACTGTCTCTATTATATTATGACAGACCAGCTAGATCTACTGTCAATATTATATTATGACAGACCAGCTAGATCTACTGTCTCTATTATAATATGACTGACCAGCTAGATCTACTGTCTCTATTATATTATGACATACCAGCTAGATCTACTGTCTCTATTATATTATGACAGACCAGCTAGATCTACTGTCTCTATTATATTATGACAGACCAGCTAGATCTACTGTCTCTATTATATTATGACAGACCAGCTAGATCTACTGTCTCTATTATATTATAACAGACTAGCTAGATCTACTGTCTCTATTATATTATGACAGACCAGCTAGATCTACTGTCTCTATTATATTATGACTGACCATCTAGATCTACTGTCTTTATTATATTATGACAGACTAGCTAGATCTACTGTCTCTATTATATTATGACAGACCAGCTAGATCTACTGTCTCTATTATATTATGACAGACCAGCTAGATCTACTGTCTATTATATTATGACAGACCAGCCAGATCTACTGTCTCTATTGTATTATGACAGACCAGCCAGATCTACTGTCTCTATTATATTATGACAGACCAGCTAGATCTACTGTCTCTGTTATATTATGACTGACCAGCTAGATCTACTGTCTCTATTATATTATGACAGACCAGCTAGATCTACTGTCTCTATTATATTATGACTGACCAGCTAGATCTACTGGCTCTATTATATTATGACAGACCAGCTAGATCTACTGTCTCTATTATATTATGACAGACCAGCTAGATCTACTGTCCATTATATTAGACAGACTACTGTCTCTATTATATTATGACAGACCAGCTAGATCTACTGTCTCTATTATATTATGACAGACCAGCTAGATCTACTGTCTCTATTATATTATGACAGACCAGCTAGATCTACTGTCTCTATTATATTATGACAGACCAGCTAGATCTACTGTCTCTATTATATTATGACAGACCAGCTAGATCTACTGTCTCTATTATATTATCAGGACATAGTCAGCTAGAGCTACTGTCTCTATTATATTATGACAGACCAGCTAGATCTACTGTCTCTATTATATTATGACAGACCAGCTAGATCTACTGTCTCTATTATAATATGACTGACCAGCTAGATCTACTGTCTCTATTATATTATGACATACCAGCTAGATCTACTGTCTCTATTATATTATGACAGACCAGCTAGATCTACTGTCTCTATTATATTATGACAGACCAGCTAGATCTACTGTCTCTATTATATTATGACAGACCAGCTAGATCTACTGTCTCTATTATATTATAACAGACCAGCTAGATCTACTGTCTCTATTATATTATGACAGACCAGCTAGATCTACTGTCTCTATTATATTATGACTGACCATCTAGATCTAGATCTACTGTCTTTATTATATTATGACAGACCAGCTAGATCTACTGTCTCTATTATATTATGACAGACCAGCTAGATCTACTGTCTCTATTATATTATGACAGACCAGCTAGATCTACTGTCTCTATTATATTATGACAGACCAGCCAGATCTACTGTCTCTATTATATTATGACAGACCAGCCAGATCTACTGTCTCTATTATATTATGACAGACCAGCTAGATCTACTGTCTCTATTATATTATGACAGACCAGCTAGATCTACTGTCTCTATTATATTATGACAGACCAGCTAGATCTACTGTCTCTATTATATTATGACAGACCAGCTAGATCTACTGGCTCTATTATATTATGACAGACCAGCTAGATCTACTGTCTCTATTATATTATGACAGACCAGCTAGATCTACTGTCTCTATTATATTATGACAGACCAGCTAGATCTACTGTCTCTATTATATTATGACAGACCAGCTAGATCTACTGTCTCTATTATATTATGACAGACCAGCTAGATCTACTGTCTCTATTATATTATGACAGACCAGCTAGATCTACTGTCTCTATTATATTATGACAGACCAGCTAGATCTACTGTCTCTATTATATTATGACAGACCAGCTAGATCTACTGTCTCTATTATATTATGACAGACCAGCTAGATCTACTGTCTCTATTATATTATGACAGACCAGCTAGATCTACTGTCTCTATTATATTATGACAGACCAGCTAGATCTACTGTCTCTATTATATTATGACAGACCAGCTAGATCTACTGTCTCTATTATATTATGACTGACCAGCTAGATCTACTGTCTCTATTATATTATGACAGACCAGCTAGATCTACTGTCTCTATTATATTATGACTGACCAGCTAGATCTACTGTCTCTATTATATTATGACAGACCAGCTAGATCTACTGTCTCTATTATATTATGACAGACCAGCTAGATCTACTGTCTCTATTATATTATGACAGACCAGCTAGATCTACTGTCTCTATTATATTATGACAGACCAGCTAGATCTACTGTCTCTATTATATTATGACAGACCAGCTAGATCTACTGTCTCTATTATATTATGACAGACCAGCTAGATCTACTGTCTCTATTATATTATGACAGACCAGCTAGATCTACTGTCTCTATTATATTATGACAGACCAGCTAGATCTACTGTCTCTATTATATTATGACTGACCAGCTAGATCTACTGTCTCTATTATATTATGACAGACCAGCTAGATCTACTGTCTCTATTATATTATGACAGACCAGCTAGATCTACTGTCTCTATTATATTATGACAGACCAGCTAGATCTACTGTCTCTATTATATTATGACAGACCAGCTAGATCTACTGTCTCTATTATATTATGACAGACCAGCTAGATCTACTGTCTCTATTATATTATGACAGACCAGCTAGATCTACTGTCTCTATTATATTATGACAGACCAGCTAGATCTACTGTCTCTATTATATTATGACAGACCAGCTAGATCTACTGTCTCTATTATATTATGACAGACCAGCTAGATCTACTGTCTCTATTATATTATGACAGACCAGCTAGATCTACTGTCTCTATTATATTATGACACACCAGGACATAGTCTGGAGCTAGAGCTACTGTCTCTATTATATTATGACAGACCAGCTAGATCTACTGTCTCTATTATATTATGACAGACCAGCTAGATCTACTGTCTCTATTATATTATGACAGACCAGCTAGATCTACTGTCTCTATTATATTATGACAGACCAGCTAGATCTACTGTCTCTATTATATTATGACTGACCAGCTAGATCTACTGTCTCTATTATATTATCACACACCAGGACATAGTCTGGAGCTAGCGCTACTGTCTCTATTATATTATGACAGACCAGCTAGATCTACTGTCTCTATTATATTATGACACACCAGGACATAGTCTGGAGCTAGAGCTACTGTCTCTATTATATTATGACAGACCAGCTAGATCTACTGTCAATATTATATTATGACAGACCAGCTAGATCTACTGTCTCTATTATATTATGATAGACCAGCTAGATCTACTGTCTCTATTATATTATGACAGACCAGCTAGATCTACTGTCTCTATTATATTATGACTGACCATCTAGATCTACTGTCTTTATTATATTATGACAGACTAGCTAGATCTACTGTCTCTATTATATTATGACAGACCAGCTAGATCTACTGTCTCTATTATATTATGACAGACCAGCTAGATCTACTGTCTCTATTATATTATGACAGACCAGCTAGATCTACTGTCTCTATTATATTATGACAGACCAGCTAGATCTACTGTCTCTATTATATTATAACAGACTAGCTAGATCTACTGTCTCTATTATATTATGACAGACCAGCTAGATCTACTGTCTCTATTATATTATGACTGACCATCTAGATCTACTGTCTTTATTATATTATGACAGACTAGCTAGATCTACTGTCTCTATTATATTATGACAGACCAGCTAGATCTACTGTCTCTATTATATTATGACTGACCATCTAGATCTACTGTCTTTATTATATTATGACAGACTAGCTAGATCTACTGTCTCTATTATATTATGACAGACCAGCTAGATCTACTGTCTCTATTATATTATGACAGACCAGCTAGATCTACTGTCTCTATTATATTATGACAGACCAGCTAGATCTACTGTGTCTATTATATTATGACAGACCAGCTAGATCTACTGTCTCTATTATATTATGACAGACCAGCTAGATCTACTGTCTCTATTATATTATGACAGACCAGCTAGATCTACTGTCTCTATTATATTATGACAGACCAGCTAGATCTACTGTCTCTATTATATTATGACAGACCAGCTAGATCTACTGTCTCTATTATATTATGACAGACCAGCTAGATCTACTGTCTCTATTATATTATGACAGACCAGCTAGATCTACTGTCTCTATTATATTATGACAGACCAGCTAGATCTACTGTCTCTATTATATTATGACAGACCAGCTAGATCTACTGTCTCTATTATATTATGACACACCAGGACATAGTCTGGAGCTAGAGCTACTGTCTCTATTATATTATGACAGACCAGCTAGATCTACTGTCTCTATTATATTATGACAGACCAGCTAGATCTACTGTCTCTATTATATTATGACAGACCAGCTAGATCTACTGTCTCTATTATATTATGACAGACCAGCTAGATCTACTGTCTCTATTATATTATGACTGACCAGCTAGATCTACTGTCTCTATTATATTATCACACACCAGGACATAGTCTGGAGCTCGCTACTGTCTCTATTATATTATGACAGACCAGCTAGATCTACTGTCTCTATTATATTATGACACACCAGGACATAGTCTGGAGCTAGAGCTACTGTCTCTATTATATTATGACAGACCAGCTAGATCTACTGTCAATATTATATTATGACAGACCAGCTAGATCTACTGTCTCTATTATATTATGACAGACCAGCTAGATCTACTGTCTCTATTATATTATGACAGACCAGCTAGATCTACTGTCTCTATTATATTATGACAGAGCATCTAGATCTACTGTCTTTATTATATTATGACAGTCCAGTTAGATCTACTGTCTCTATTATATTATGACAGACCAGCTAGATCTACTGTCTCTATTATATTATGACAGACCAGCTAGATCTACTGTCTCTATTATATTATGACAGACCAGCTAGATCTACTGTCTCTATTATATTATGACAGACCAGCTAGATCTACTGTCTCTATTATATTATGACAGACTAGCTAGATCTACTGTCTCTATTATATTATGACAGACCAGCTAGATCTACTGTCTCTATTATATTATGACTGACCATCTAGATCTACTGTCTTTATTATATTATGACAGACTAGCTAGATCTCCTGTCTCTATTATATTATGACAGACCAGCTAGATCTACTGTCTCTATTATAATATGACAGACCAGCTAGATCTACTGTCTCTATTATATTATGACAGACCAGCTAGATCTACTGTCTCTATTATATTATGACAGACCAGCTAGATCTACTGTCTCTATTATATTATGACAGACCAGCTAGATCTACTGTCTCTATTATATTATGACAGACCAGCTAGATCTACTGTCTCTATTATATTATGACAGACCAGCTAGATCTACTGTCTCTATTATATTATGACAGACCAGCTAGATCTACTGTCTCTATTATATTATGACAGACCAGCTAGATCTACTGTCTCTATTATATTATGACAGACCAGCTAGATCTACTGTCTCTATTATATTATGACAGACCAGCCAGATCTACTGTCTCTATTATATTATGACAGACCAGCTAGATCTACTGTCTCTATTATATTATGACAGACCAGCTAGATCTACTGTCTCTATTATATTATGACACACCAGGACATAGTCTGGAGCTAGAGCTACTGTCTCTATTATATTATGACAGACCAGCTAGATCTACTGTCTCTATTATATTATGACACACCAGGACATAGTCTGGAGCTAGAGCTACTGTCTCTATTATATTATGACAGACCAGCTAGATCTACTGTCAATATTATATTATGACAGACCAGCTAGATCTACTGTCTCTATTATATTATGATAGACCAGCTAGATCTACTGTCTCTATTATATTATGACAGACCAGCTAGATCTACTGTCTCTATTATATTATGACTGACCATCTAGATCTACTGTCTTTATTATATTATGACAGACTAGCTAGATCTACTGTCTCTATTATATTATGACAGACCAGCTAGATCTACTGTCTCTATTATATTATGACAGACCAGCTAGATCTACTGTCTCTATTATATTATGACAGACCAGCTAGATCTACTGTCTCTATTATATTATGACAGACCAGCTAGATCTACTGTCTCTATTATATTATAACAGACTAGCTAGATCTACTGTCTCTATTATATTATGACAGACCAGCTAGATCTACTGTCTCTATTATATTATGACTGACCATCTAGATCTACTGTCTTTATTATATTATGACAGACCAGCTAGATCTACTGTCTCTATTATATTATGACAGACCAGCTAGATATACTGTCTCTATTATATTATGACAGACCAGCTAGATCTACTGTCTCTATTATATTATGACAGACCAGCTAGATCTACTGTCTCTATTATATTATGACAGACCAGCTAGATCTACTGTCTCTATTATATTATGACAGACCAGCTAGATCTACTGTCTCTATTATATTATGACAGACCAGCTAGATCTACTGTCTCTATTATATTATGACAGACCAGCTAGATCTACTGTCTCTATTATATTATGACAGGCCAGCTAGATCTACTGTCTCTATTATATTATGACAGACCAGCAATATCTACTGTCTCTATTATATTATGACAGACCAGCTAGATCTACTGTCTCTATTATAATATGACAGACCAGCTAGTTCTACTGTCTCTATTATATTATCACACACCAGGACATAGTCTGGAGCTAGCGCTACTGTCTCTATTATATTATGACAGACCAGCTAGATCTACTGTCTCTATTATATTATGACAGACCAGCTAGATCTACTGTCTCTATTATATTATGACAGACCAGCTAGATCTACTGTCTCTATTATATTATGACAGACCAGCTAGATCTACTGTCTCTATTATATTATGACTGACCAGCTAGATCTACTGTCTCTATTATATTATGACAGACCAGCTAGATCTACTGTCTCTATTATATTATGACAGACCAGCTAGATCTACTGTCTCTATTATATTATAACAGACTAGCTAGATCTACTGTCTCTATTATATTATGACTGACCATCTAGATCTACTGTCTTTATTATATTATGACAGACTAGCTAGATCTACTGTCTCTATTATATTATGACAGACCAGCTAGATCTACCGTCTCTATTATATTATGACTGACCATCTAGCTCTACTGTCTTTATTATATTATGACAGACTAGCTAGATCTACTGTCTCTATTATATTATGACAGACCAGCTAGATCTACTGTCTCTATTATATTATAACAGACTAGCTAGATCTACTGTCTCTATTATATTATGACAGACCAGCTAGATCTACTGTCTCTATTATATTATGACAGACCAGCTAGATCTACTGTCTCTATTATATTATGACAGGCCAGCTAGATCTACTGTCTCTATTATATTATGACAGACCAGCAATATCTACTGTCTCTATTATATTATGACAGACCAGCTAGATCTACTGTCTCTATTATAATATGACAGACCAGCTAGTTCTACTGTCTCTATTATATTATGACAGACCAGCTAGATCTACTGTCTCTATTATATTATGACAGACCAGCTAGATCTACTGTCTCTATTATATTATGACAGACCAGCTAGATCTACTGTCTCTATTATATTATGACAGACCAGCTAGATCTACTGTCAATATTATATTATGACAGACCAGCTAGATCTACTGTCTCTATTATATTATGATAGACCAGCTAGATCTACTGTCTCTATTATATTATGACAGACCAGCTAGATCTACTGTCTCTATTATATTATGACTGACCATCTAGATCTACTGTCTTTATTATATTATGACAGACTAGCTAGATCTACTGTCTCTATTATATTATGACAGACCAGCTAGATCTACTGTCTCTATTATATTATGACAGACCAGCTAGATCTACTGTCTCTATTATATTATGACAGACCAGCTAGATCTACTGTCTCTATTATATTATGACAGACCAGCTAGATCTACTGTCTCTATTATATTATAACAGACTAGCTAGATCTACTGTCTCTATTATATTATGACAGACCAGCTAGATCTACTGTCTCTATTATATTATGACAGACCAGCTAGATCTACTGTCTCTATTATATTATGACAGACCAGCTAGATCTACTGTCTCTATTATATTATAACAGACTAGCTAGATCTACTGTCTCTATTATATTATGACAGACCAGCTAGATCTACTGTCTTTATTATATTATGACAGACTAGCTAGATCTACTGTCTCTATTATATTATGACAGACCAGCTAGATCTACTGTCTCTATTATATTATGACTGACCATCTAGATCTACTGTCTTTATTATATTATGACAGACTAGCTAGATCTACTGTCTCTATTATATTATGACAGACTAGCTAGATCTACTGTCTCTATTATATTATGACAGACCAGCTAGATCTACTGTCTCTCTTATATTATGACAGACCAGCTAGATCTACTGTCTCTATTATATTATGACATACCAGCTAGATCTACTGTCTCTCTTATATTATGACAGACCAGCTAGATCTACTGTCTCTATTATATTATGACAGACCAGCTAGATCTACTGTCTCTATTATATTATGACAGACCAGCTAGATCTACTGTCTCTATTATATTATGACAGACCAGCTAGATCTACTGTCTCTATTATATTATGACAGACCAGCTAGATCTACTGTCTCTATTATATTATGACAGACCAGCTAGATCTACTGTCTCTATTATATTATGACAGACCAGCTAGATCTACTGTCTCTATTATATTATGACACACCAGGACATAGTCTGGAGCTAGAGCTACTGTCTCTATTATATTATGACTGACCATCTAGATCTACTGTCTTTATTATATTATGACAGACTAGCTAGATCTACTGTCTCTATTATATTATGACAGACCAGCTAGATCTACTGTCTCTATTATATTATGACAGACCAGCTAGATCTACTGTCTCTATTATATTATGACAGACCAGCTAGATCTACTGTCTCTATTATATTATGACAGACCAGCTAGATCTACTGTCTCTATTATATTATAACAGACTAGCTAGATCTACTGTCTCTATTATATTATGACAGACCAGCTAGATCTACTGTCTCTATTATATTATGACAGACCAGCTAGATCTACTGTCTCTATTATATTATGACAGACCAGCTAGATCTACTGTCTCTATTATATTATAACAGACTAGCTAGATCTACTGTCTCTATTATATTATGACAGACCAGCTAGATCTACTGTCTTTATTATATTATGACAGACTAGCTAGATCTACTGTCTCTATTATATTATGACAGACCAGCTAGATCTACTGTCTCTATTATATTATGACTGACCATCTAGATCTACTGTCTTTATTATATTATGACAGACTAGCTAGATCTACTGTCTCTATTATATTATGACAGACTAGCTAGATCTACTGTCTCTCTTATATTATGACAGACCAGCTAGATCTACTGTCTCTATTATATTATGACAGACCAGCTAGATCTACTGTCTCTATTATATTATGACAGACCAGCTAGATCTACTGTCTCTATTATATTATGACAGACCAGCTAGATCTACTGTCTCTATTATATTATGACAGACCAGCTAGATCTACTGTGTCTATTATATTATGACAGACCAGCTATATCTACTGTCTCTATTATATTATGACAGACCAGCTAGATCTACTGTCTCTATTATATTATGACAGACCAGCTAGATCTACTTTCTCTATTATATTATGACAGACCAGCTAGATCTACTGTCTCTATTATATTATGACACACCAGGACATAGTCTGGAGCTAGAGCTACTGTCTCTATTATATTATGACAGACCAGCTAGATCTACTGTCAATATTATATTATGACAGACCAGCTAGATCTACTGTCTCTATTATATTATGATAGACCAGCTAGATCTACTGTCTCTATTATATTATGACAGACCAGCTAGATCTACTGTCTCTATTATATTGTGACAGACCAGCTAGATCTACTGTCTCTATTATATTATGACAGACCAGCTAGATCTACTGTCTCTATTATATTATGACAGACCAGCTAGATCTACTGTCTCTATTATATTATGACAGACCAGCTAGATCTACTGTCTCTATTATATTATGACAGACCAGCTAGATCTACTGTCTCTATTATATTATGATAGATCAGCTAGATCTACTGTCTCTATTATATTATGACAGACCAGCTAGATCTACTGTCTCTATTATATTATGACTGACCAGCTATATCTACTGTCTCTATTATATTATGACAGACCAGCTAGATCTACTGTCTCTATTATATTATGACAGACCAGCTAGATCTACTGTCTCTATTATATTATGACACACCAGGACATAGTCTGGAGCTAGAGCTACTGTCTCTATTATATTATGACAGACCAGCTAGATCTACTGTCAATATTATATTATGACAGACCAGCTAGATCTACTGTCTCTATTATATTATGATAGACCAGCTAGATCTACTGTCTCTATTATATTATGACAGACCAGCTAGATCTACTGTCTCTATTATATTGTGACAGACCAGCTAGATCTACTGTCTCTATTATAGTATGACAGACCAGCTAGATCTACTGTCTCTATTATATTATGACAGACCAGCTAGATCTACTGTCTCTCTTATATTATGACAGACCAGCTAGATCTACTGTCTCTATTATATTATGACAGACCAGCTAGATCTACTGTCTCTATTATATTATGACAGACCAGCTAGATCTACTGTGTCTATTATATTATGACAGACCAGCTATATCTACTGTCTCTATTATATTATGACAGACCAGCTAGATCTACTGTCTCTATTATATTATGACAGACCAGCTAGATCTACTGTCTCTATTATATTATGACAGACCAGCTAGATCTACTGTCTCTATTATATTATGACAGACCAGTCTGGAGCTAGAGCTACTGTCTCTATTATATTATGACAGACCAGCTAGATCTACTGTCAATATTATATTATGACAGACCAGCTAGATCTACTGTCTCTATTATATTATGATAGACCAGCTAGATCTGCTGTCTCTATTATATTATGACAGACCAGCTAGATCTACTGTCTCTATTATATTATGACAGACCAGCTAGATCTACTGTCTCTATTATATTATGACAGACCAGCTAGATCTACTGTCTCTATTATATTATGATAGACCAGCTAGATCTACTGTCTCTATTATATTATGACAGACCAGCTAGATCTACTGTCTCTATTATATTATGACTGACCAGCTAGATCTACTGTCTCTATTATATTATGACAGACCAGCTAGATCTACTGTCTCTATTATATTATGACAGACCAGCTGGATCTACTGTCTCTATTATATTATGACAGACCAGCTAGATCTACTGTCTCTATTATATTATGACTGACCAGCTAGATCTACTGTCTCTATTATATTGTGACAGACCAGCTAGATCTACTGTCTCTATTATATTATGACAGACCAGCTAGATCTACTGTCTCTATTATATTATGACAGACCAGCTAGATCTACTGTCTCTATTATATTATGACAGACCAGCTAGATCTACTGTCTATTATATTATGACAGACCAGCTAGATCTACTGTCTCTATTATATTATAACAGACTAGCTAGATCTACTGTCTCTATTATATTATGACAGACCAGCTAGATCTACTGTCTCTATTATATTATGACTGACCAGCTAGATCTACTGTCTCTATTATATTATGACTGACCATCTAGATCTACTGTCTTTATTATATTATGACAGACTAGCTAGATCTACTGTATCTATTATATTATGACAGACCAGCTAGATCTACTGTCTCTATTATATTATGATAGACCAGCTAGATCTACTTTCTCTATTATATTATGACAGACCAGCTAGATCTACTGTCTCTATTATATTATGACAGACCAGCTAGATCTACTTTCTTTATTAGATTATGACGGGAAGGGACATAATCTGGAACTAGATCTTTCTTTATTATATTTTGACTGACCAAGACATAATCTGAGCTAGATCTACTGTCTCTATTATATTATGACAGACCAGCTAGATCTACTGTCTCTATTATATTATGACAGACCAGCTAGATCTACTGTCTCTATTATATTATGACAGACCAGCTAGATCTACTTTCTTTATTAGATTATGACGGGAAGGGACATAATCTGGAACTAGATCTTTCTTTATTATATTTTGTCTGACCAAGACATAATCTGGAGCTAGATCTACTGTCTCTATTATATTATGACAGAGCAGCTAGATCTACTGTCTCTCTTATATTATGACAGACCAGCTAGATCTACTGTCTCTATTATATTATGACAGACCAGCTAGATCTACTGTCTCTATTATATTATGACAGACCAGCTAGATCTACTTTCTCTATTATATTATGATAGACCAGCTAGATCTACTGTCTCTATTATATTATGACAGACCAGCTAGATCTACTTTCTTTATTAGATTATGACGGGAAGGGACATAATCTGGAACTAGATCTTTCTTTATTATATTTTGACTGACCAAGACATAATCTGGAGCTAGATCTACTGTCTCTATTATATTATGACAGACCAGCTAGATCTACTGTCTCTATTATATTATGACAGACCAGCTAGATCTACTTTCTTTATTAGATTATGACGGGAAGGGACATAATCTGGAACTAGATCTTTCTTTATTATATTTTGTTTGACCAAGACATAATCTGGAGCTAGATCTACTGTCTCTATTATATTATGACAGAGCAGCTAGATCTACTGTCTCTATTATATTATGACTGACCAGCTAGATCTACTGTCTCTATTATATTATGACAGACCAGCTAGATCTACTGTCTCTATTATATTATGACAGACCAGCTGGATCTACTGTCTCTATTATATTATGACAGACCAGCTAGATCTACTGTCTCTATTATATTATGACTGACCAGCTAGATCTACTGTCTCTATTATATTGTGACAGACCAGCTAGATCTACTGTCTCTATTATATTATGACAGACCAGCTAGATCTACTGTCTCTATTATATTATGACAGACCAGCTAGATCTACTGTCTCTATTATATTATGACAGACCAGCTAGATCTACTGTCTATTATATTATGACAGACCAGCTAGATCTACTGTCTCTATTATATTATAACAGACTAGCTAGATCTACTGTCTCTATTATATTATGACAGACCAGCTAGATCTACTGTCTCTATTATATTATGACTGACCAGCTAGATCTACTGTCTCTATTATATTATGACTGACCATCTAGATCTACTGTCTTTATTATATTATGACAGACTAGCTAGATCTACTGTATCTATTATATTATGACAGACCAGCTAGATCTACTGTCTCTATTATATTATGATAGACCAGCTAGATCTACTTTCTCTATTATATTATGACAGACCAGCTAGATCTACTGTCTCTATTATATTATGACAGACCAGCTAGATCTACTTTCTTTATTAGATTATGACGGGAAGGGACATAATCTGGAACTAGATCTTTCTTTATTATATTTTGACTGACCAAGACATAATCTGGAGCTAGATCTACTGTCTCTATTATATTATGACAGACCAGCTAGATCTACTGTCTCTATTATATTATGACAGACCAGCTAGATCTACTGTCTCTATTATATTATGACAGACCAGTTAGATCTACTTTCTTTATTAGATTATGACGGGAAGGGACATAATCTGGAACTAGATCTTTCTTTATTATATTTTGTCTGACCAAGACATAATCTGGAGCTAGATCTACTGTCTCTATTATATTATGACAGAGCAGCTAGATCTACTGTCTCTCTTATATTATGACAGACCAGCTAGATCTACTGTCTCTATTATATTATGACAGACCAGCTAGATCTACTGTCTCTATTATATTATGACAGACCAGCTAGATCTACTTTCTCTATTATATTATGATAGACCAGCTAGATCTACTGTCTCTATTATATTATGACAGACCAGCTAGATCTACTTTCTTTATTAGATTATGACGGGAAGGGACATAATCTGGAACTAGATCTTTCTTTATTATATTTTGACTGACCAAGACATAATCTGGAGCTAGATCTACTGTCTCTATTATATTATGACAGACCAGCTAGATCTACTGTCTCTATTATATTATGACAGACCAGCTAGATCTACTTTCTTTATTAGATTATGACGGGAAGGGACATAATCTGGAACTAGATCTTTCTTTATTATATTTTGTTTGACCAAGACATAATCTGGAGCTAGATCTACTGTCTCTATTATATTATGACAGAGCAGCTAGATCTACTGTCTCTATTATATTATGACAGACCAGCTAGATCTACTGTCTCTATTATATTATGACAGACCAGCTAGATCTACTTTCTCTATTATATTATGACAGACCAGCTAGATCTACTGTCTTTATTATATTATGACAGACCAGAACATAATCTGGAGTTAGATCTACTGTCTCTATTATATTATGACAGACCAGCTAGATCTACTGTCTCTACTATATTATGACAGACCAGCTAGATCTACTTTCTTTTTTAGATTATGACGGGAAGGGACATCATCTGGAACTAGATCTTTCTTTATTATATTTTGACTGACCAAGACATAATCTGGAGCTAGATCTACTGTCTCTATTATATTATGACAGACCAGCTAGATCTACTGTCTCTATTATATTATGACAGACCAGCTAGATCTACTGTCTCTATTATATTATGACAGACCAGCTAGATCTACTTTATTTATTAGATTATGACGGGAAGGGACATAATCTGGAACTAGATCTTTCTTTATTATATTTTGACTGACCAAGACATAATCTGGAGCTAGATCTACTGTCTCTATTATATTATGACAGAGCAGCTAGATCTACTGTCACTATTCCAGTTGTAAAATGTTGTAAAATGTTGTTGAGGGTTTCATATCTTAAATTGCTGCCATATGGATGGTTTGGAGTAATATATATATATATTGACATAGTCAAACAACTTAGGACACGTCATTTTTTCATTCTCTGTCTCTATCTCCTTCCCTCTCAATTTCAGTTCAATTCAAAGGGGCTTTTGCTAAAGCAAGTGAAATAAACAATTAACAAAAGTGAGAAGGAACATCAACTACTACATCAACATCAACTAAATCAATCAAATGTAATATCAACAAACTTTTAGAAATAAACAGTAAACATCAGAAACTCAACAGTTTCAAAAATATAAAAATGTTATTTTAGTTATGGTAGGAATAGAAGGGGAAGATAAATCAACAGAAGTATTGGTGGTGTTTACAATGTTGTTTGTGCTCCACTGGTTGCCCTTTTCTCATGGCAATGAGCCACACATCTTGTTGCTGTGATTACACACTGTAGTATTTCACCTGACAGATATGGGACTTTATCAATGTTGGATTTGTTATCAAATCATTTGTGAGTCTGTGTGATCTGGGGGAAATATGTGCTTCTAATGTGCTCTTATATTTGGCAGGGAGTGCAGCTCAGTTTCCACGTAATTTTGTCTTCTCTTGAGAGCCAGATCTGCCTATGGCAACCTCTCTCAACAGCAAGGCTCACCAAGTTTGTATATAGTCAAGGATTTTCTTAATTTTGGGTCAGTCTGCCACTGTGTGCTCTCTGTTTAGGACCAGATAGCATTCTAGTTTGCTCAGTTTTTTAAAACCGTTTATTTAAATAGGCAAATCAGTTAGGAACAATTTTTTATTTACAATGACGGCCTACCCCGGCCAAACCCGGACGACGCTGGGCCAATTGTCCGCCGCCCTATGGGACTCCCAATCACGGTCAGTTGTCATACAGCCTGGAATCAAACCAGGGTCTGTAGTGGCGCCTCTAGCACTGCAACACTTGGGAGCCCCAAGTGGTTGAATAGTTATCTTTTAGCTTTCTCATGATTTGTTTGGGTCTGTTTTGCTGTCCTGGGCTCTGTTGCACCTGTTGTGTTTGTGAACAGAGCCCCAGAACCAGCTGGCTAGGGGACTCTTCTCTATGGCTTTGTGGTGGAATTGGTGGGCAATTGCTTCATTTTAGGTGGTTGTAGAAATTTCTATATTTAGATAATTAGCTGGTATAGTCCTAATTCTGCTCCGTATGCATTGTTTGGGGTTTTGCGTTGTACACAAAGTGTATTGCATGCATTCTCTCTCTCCTTCTCTCTCTCTCTCTCTCTCTCTCTGTCTCTCTCTCTGCCTTCTCCCTCCCTCCGTAGCTCTCAATCTCTTAGCTCTCAATGTGCCGTTCTGCCCTTGAGCAAGGCAGGTAACCGCCAACAACATCTACTCCCCGGGCGCTGATGTTGTGGACTTTGATTAAGGCAACTCCCCGCACCTCTCTGATTCAGAGGGGTTGTGTTAAATGCGGAGGGCACATTTTGTTGTGAAACTGACTAGGTATCCCATTTTCCCCCTCTCTCTATCGCTCGCTCTCCCCTCTCTCTCTCTCACACAATATTTGCATATTTCCGTTAGCTAATGCCTATTGTGTGAAGTGCCTGTGTGCAATAACTCAATTTGCAGTTCTAAACAAGGCATTTTTTTTTTTTTTTTTACTTTGGCAAAGGTTATAAAGTCTTCAAAAAACTGTGTCAACTCCGTTCGTAACAGATTCTAGTTTCGAGAACAGAAAACTGCATTGAGATCGAATGCTTCATTTTGATGCGAAAATTTGCAGAATATCGGCCAAGTTTCTAATAATTTTCTATCATCTGTCTCCAACTTCTCCCACTTCATACCACTGGACTTCCTTTCGTCATCATATTTGGTCGTGAGTGGTAGTTCTAATTGGATTCGAAAGACCCCCTGTGATGTGTCTGTGTTTCCCCTTTTTGTCCTTGCTACTGTGGGGTTTATGTAGATTGGTCTGCAGCTATCAGGGGCAGTAGGCAGCCTAGTGGTTAGAGTGTAGAGGCGGTAGGCAGCCTAGTGGTTAGAGTGTAGAGGTGGTAGGTAGCCTAGTGGTTAGAGTGTAGAGGCGGTAGGTAGCTTAGTGGTTAGAGTGTAGAGGTGGTAGGTAGCCTAGTGGTTAGAGTGTAGAGGTGGTATGTAGCCTAGTGGTTAGAGTGTAGAGGTGGCAGGGTAGCCTAGTGGTTAGAGTGTAGAGGTGGTAGGTAACCTAGTGGTTAGAGTGTAGAGGTGGCAGGGTAGCCTAGTGGTTAGAGTGTAGAGGTGGTAGGTAGCCTAGTGGTTAGAGTGTAGAGGCGGTAGGTAGCCTAGTGGTTAGAGTGTAGAGGTGGCAGGGTAGCCTAGTGGTTAGAGTTTAGAGGTGGTAGGTAGCCTAGTGGTTAGAGTGTAGAGGTGGTAGGTAGCCTAGTGGTTAGAGTGTAGAGATGGCAGGGTAGCCTAGTGGTTAGAGTGTAGAGGTGGTAGGTAGCCTAGTGGTTAGAGTGTAGAGGCGGTAGGTAGCCTAGTGGTTAGAGTGTAGAGGTGGTAGGTAGCCTAGTGGTTAGAGTGTAGAGGTGGCAGGGTAGCCTAGTGGTTAGAGTGTAGAGGCGGCAGGGTAGCTTAGTGGTTAGAGTGTTGGACTAGTAACTGGAAGGTTGCGAGTTCAAACCCCTGAGCTGACAAGGTACAAATATGTCGTTCTGCCCCTGAACAGGCAGTTAACCCACTGTTCCTAGGCCGTCATTGAAAATAAGAATTTGTTCTTAACTGACTTGCCTGGTAAAATAAATTGCTCGTATTCTTATTCCATTCCTTTACTTAGATTTGTATGTGTTAGGTAGTTGTTTGTTCGATTACATGTTAGATATTACTGCACTGTCGGAACAGGAAGCACAAGCATTTCGCTACACTCGCATTAACATCTGCTAACCATGTGTGTATGTGACCAATAACATGTGATTTGATTTGGAGAAGACACCTCTGAAGAGGTGATACACAAGCATTAACATCTGCTAACCATGTGACCAATAACATGTGATTTGATTTGGAGAAGACACCTCTGAAGAGGTGATACACAAGCATTAACATCTGCTAACCATGTGACCAATAACATGTGATTTGATTTGGAGAAGACACCTCTGAAGAGGTGATACACAAGCATTAACATCTGCTAACCATGTGACCAATAACATGTGATTTGATTTGGAGAAGACACCTCTGAAGAGGTGATACACAAGCATTAACATCTGCTAACCATGTGACCAATAACATGTGATTTGACCATGTGACCAATAACATGTGATTTGATTTGGAGAAGACACCTCTGAAGAGGTGATACACAAGCATTAACATCTGCTAACCATGTGACCAATAACATGTGATTTGACCATGTGACCAATAACATGTGATTTGATTTGGAGAAGACACCTCTGAAGAGATGATACACAAGCACTGTGTCCCCAAAAGAAGCAAATAGACCTTAGTTTGATTGTTCTTTTGGACTAATTTAATTTAGCTTCGGTTTATCATAAGCGGTGGTGTAAATTCCATGCGTACGTCAGAATCAGTGAGAATCAGTTAACGGAACATCTGAAATTTCTACTGAAACGAGAGTAGATGGTAACTTGAGCTCCAGTTTTACAACAAGTGATCAAGTTTTGTTGCTAGTGTTTTATTCTGATAGTGTGTTATTCTGATAGTGTGTTATTCTGATAGTGTGTTATTCTGATAGTGTGTTATTCTGATAGTGTGTTATTCTGATAGTGTGTTAAGCAGGATCTTCTCAAACTGCAACGTAGGGTGGTATGTGTGAAGCTGGCATCTTGGGCTGATCACTAGGTGCAGTAGCGAGATTACTCGTTGGTTATTACTGCATTGTCGGAACTAGAAGCACAAGCATTTCGCTACACCCCAATTAACATCTGCTAACCATGTGTATGTGCCAAATAAAATTTGATGATTTGATTTGAAGTATTTTTTGTTGTTGGTAATTCTCAGAGAAGAAGGGATTGATGTTTTGAAAAGATGCACAAACACCCAGAGTACAACCCTTTTGAGACTTAGCAGGGTTTTGGTCAGAAAATAAGAGTGGAGGACCAACTCTCTGTCGTTGGTAGGATAGCAAAGCATCATGTGGTCGGAGAGGAAGAGGAAGAGAGAGGCTCAACTTGGTGGTTATTGTTGGTTATTTCACCCACACAAGCAAGGAGTTTTTGTATGGAGGTCAATGATTGTCGAATGTGGTCAACAAAAAAACTAATTATGGCTCATTTTGCTACGTGAGTTTTATTTGATATAATATTATAATGTTGCAATGCTTAAGTTGTTATGAGGACACGTGACATCTCGTAAAAAAAAACACTTTATATCGGAGTTGTCTCCACATGGCTATTGATATTCATGGCATGAGGCTAGTTGCATAGCATCTCTCTCCAAATCAACTCCAATCAAATTTTATTTGTCACATACACATGGTTAGTTGTTAATGTCAAGCAAATGCTTGTGCTTCTATTGAATAGTGATAACCAACAAGTAATCTAACAATTCCAAAACTACTGTCTTATACACAGTGTAAGGGGATAAAGAATATGTACATAAGGATATATGAATGAGTGATGGTACAGGGCAGCATACAGTAGATGGTATCGAGTACAGTATATACATATGAGATGAGTTCCATTGAATACAGGTGTTTTATGTCAACAAATCTCATTGAATATTCATAAAAAGGATTACAATAATGTGATGAATTCACCAAAGAAAAGAGGAGAGATAGACAGCCTGGTCTATCTAGTTAGGGTGGATATCCATAATCGTTTGTATTGTGAACGCACTGGTTGAGCATCCAGATTTCTTTGAGGAGTCAAAAGTTCTCTGTAGAGACTAAACGAGTGGGGTGATTATCTCAGTGTTGTCCTGCCTGAGTGGTGTCCTGCCTGACTTCCTGCCTGCCTGGTGTCCTGCCTGACTGGTGTCCTGCCTGCCTGGTGTCCTGCCTGACTGGTGTCCTGCCTGACTGGTGTCCTGCCTGACTGGTGTCCTGCCTGCCTGGTGTCCTGCCTGCCTGGTGTCCTGCCTGACTGGTGTCCTGCCTGACTGGTGTCCTGCCTGACTGGTGTCCTGCCTGACTGGTGTCCTGCCTGACTGGTGTCATGCCTGACTGGTGTCCTGCCTGACTGGTGTCCTGCCTGACTGGTGTCCTGCCTGACTGGTGTCCTGCCTGCCTGGTGTCCTGCCTGACTGGTGTCCTGCCTGACTGGTGTCCTGCCTGACTGGTGTCCTGCCTGACTGGTGTCCTGCCTGACTGGTGTCCTGCCTGTGTTGAAGGTGATTGCAGGTATCAAATGGTTAACACCAATGTAAGATGGCGCCAGAGCAGAAGGCAGACGTTTTACAACCGATTGTGTTTTTTTCTTTTTCTTTGTTTATTTGCATTTGTTTATAACTTATTTTTTAAACTTATTTTGTACATAATTTTGCCACTACCATGTCCTATGACCGAAAATAACTTCTAGACATCAGGACTGCGATTACTCACCACGGACTAGTAAAATCATTTTTCTTCTTTCACTACTCTGACAAACCCGAGGCGGAGAGGCCCCGACCCCCGTGATCTGCATGAAGAGGAGGCGGAGAAAGAGAAGCCGGAGAGCGGGCTGCCTTCGGGGGAATTCGGAGCCGATCGAATAAACCCCCTTCCACTTCCCTCAATAGTGCTAGCAAACATGCAATCTTTGGACAATAAAATTGACAAGTTACGGGGAAGGTTAAACTACCAATGGGACATTTAAAACTGTAATATCATATGCTTCACGGTGTTGTGGCTGAATGAAGACACTATCAACATACAGCTGGCTGGTTATACGCTGTACCGGCAGGATAGAACAGCGGTGTCTGGTAAGACGAGGGGTGGCGGGCTATGTATTTTTGTAAATAACAGCTGGTGCACGTTATCTAATAATTACATTAAGAGGATTGGAGGATTCTAAATGAAAACCAAAAGCTACCTCCCGGTGGTGGCCGGCATGGGTATCATCTGTTTGTACATGGTGTCCAGGTCAGGATAACCAAAACATTTTTATTAACCTGTTGGTACTAGGGGGCAGTATTTTCATTTTTGGAGAAAAAAACGTTCCCGTTTTAAACGGGATATTTTGTCAGGAAAAGATGCTAGAATATGCATGAAATTGACAGCTTTGGATAGAAAACACTAACGTTCCCAAAACTGTAAAGATATTGTCTCTGAGTATAACAGAACTGATGTTGCAGGCGAAAGACTGAGAAAAATCCAAATCAGGAAGTGCCCCATATTTTGAAAGCGCTGCGTTCCAATGAGTCCCTATTGAGCTGTGAATGTGCTATCAACCAGCTTACGCTTTATACGTATTCCCCAAGGTGTCTACAGCATTGTGACGTAGTTTTACGCATTTATGTTGAAGAATAGCCGTAGGCGGCTACATTGCGTAAGTGGTCACATGATGGCTCCCAGGTTGACTCTCGCGTAAAATAGAGAGGTAGCCATTACTCCAATCGGTCCGAGTGAAAAACGAATTGTCCCGGTGGATATATTATCGAATAGATATTAGACAAACACCTTGAGGATTGATTATAAACAACGTTTGCCATGTTTCTGTCGATATTATGGAGCTAATTTGGAATATTTTTGGAATATTTTTTGCCGTTTTCGTGACTGCAATTTCCGGGCAATTTCTCAGCCAAACATGAAGAACAAATGGCGCTATTTCGCCTACAAAAATAATATTTTGGGAAAAAATGAACTTTGGCTACCTACCTGGGAGTCTCGTGAGTGAAAACATCCGAAGTTCATCAAAGGTAAACGATTTAATTTGATTGCTTTTCTGATTTTTGTGACAAGGTTGCCTGCTGCTCGTAAAGAATAATGCTATGCTAATCTACGATAAACTTAGACAAATGCTTGTCTAGCTTTGGTTGTAAAGCATATTTTGAAAATCTGAGATGACAGGGTGGTTAACAAAAGGCTAAGCTGTGTTCCAATATATTTCACTTGTGATGTTCATGAATAGGAAGATTTTCTAGGAAGATTTTCTAGGAAGATTTATGTCCGTTGCGTTGTGCTAATTAGTTTCAGTCGATGATTACACTCCCGGACCCGTGTTTGAGAGTCACAAGAAGTAGGACTATCTGAAATAATGTTGGTTCTTATTTATTTTGAGCAAAGGCAATGAATGAGTGAGTCACTCAAATGTATGTGGGTACTGGCTATATGACTGTGCCATCAACTTGATAATATATAACCATATTTTGGAGGTTATTTCATTTAAAAAATAAAAAATAAACGTTTTTGAACGTGAATGTTTTTAATCTGAATAAAGGCCAAAATAATATTTGTAAAGGCCAAAACATTTATTTATGTTTTTAGAGGGAGAGAAACGCTGGGCCAATTGTGCACCACTCCATTTGACTCACGGTCAGATGTGATACATTCTTTTTTTTTTAATTACTTTTTGTGGTATTTATTTGTTTGGTCTTTTCTGGTGGATTAAACTTGCAACCAATTGCAACCAATCACAGCCGGTTGTGATACAGCCAACCAAACTTAGAAATACATTTGATGACAAAATTCTCCCACTACCCTCCTTCGAGGCAAGTCTATTGTCCAGCTGCTTCCTATAGCCATTATTTTATTAACAAAATCATAAGGATGCCATTATTAGTTAAATTGTTTTAGTTTGAACGTGCAGACTGGCACCAGGAACAGTGGTAACATTTTCCTTTAATTTCCCAACATTTCAGCGCCGTTATTATTGAAATGCACCTTAAAGTGTTGCTCTGATCTACCCAGTGTGGAGGGGTGGGGATTCAGAAAGAGACTAATCAGGATGGAGGGAAAGATGAACAGAGCAATATACAGAGAGATCCTTGATGAAAACCTGATCTAGGGCGATCAGGATGTCAGACTGGTGTGAAGGTTCAACTTTCAACAGGACAACAACCCTAAGCACACAGCCAAGACAACGCAGGAGTGGCTTCAGAAAAATTATCTGAATATCCTTGTTTGGCCCAGCCAGAGCCTGGACTTGAACCCGATCAAACACAGACAAACTCTGGAGCTGTGGAGAAAGTGACCATCGGGATCTTGGTCACCTCCCTAACCAAGGCCCTTCTCCCTCGATTGCTCAGTTTGGCATGGCGACGATCGTACAATCTTGGAAAATAGCTGTGCAGCGAGGCTCCCCGTCTAACCTGACAAAGCTTGAGAGGATCTGCAGAGAAGGATGGGAGAAACTTCGCAATTACAGGTGTGCCAAGCTTGTAGGGTCATACCCAAGAAGACACAAGGCTGTAATCACTGCCAAAGGTGTTTCAACAAAGTACTGATTAAAGGGTCTGTATTCTTTTGTAAATCTGAAATTGAAGGTTGTTTTTTTAAGCCTATTTTTGCTTTTTAATTTGGGGGTTGATGGGTGTATATTGATGAGGGACAGCTAGGGGGTATGGGTTTGGGAGGTTGACTTTAGCTTCAGTTGACTTTAGTTGTATGATTTGGGTTTAAAGTTTGCTAATGTGTTAAGTCTTCTTCCACTTCAATAAAACTTAAGCATGACGAAAGAAGGCTGTGATTTTATTTACACCTGTATGTTTATTTTCACACAAAGGTCAAAGGTCTACCCAAGCCCACACCAACAATATGCCCCAAAGCCCCAGGAAGTAAAAGACTCAAATGACTGTTTAGGATGACCCTTCACAATGTAAGCCAACCCTTTATTCTTATCTTGATCAATGTATTTGGAAAGGTACTATACCAAGAATTGCCATGATGTTGTCCAATATTTTACTGCAGTGAATCTTGAGCCTTCATGATCCAGGGATAGATCATGTGGGAGACCAAGGTCACCTTCAGCCTCTTCAGATGAGAGATCTCCCTCACCAAAGCCCTGCAAAGAGTCAGATTATATTCCTATGTCGGAAGCAATTATGACATGTATTTTGAAACACTTTTGGAAGTGAACAAATGTAAAACTACTTTGTTTGAGGATGTCCCCCAAAAATCCTGACCTTTTTAAAGTGAGTCCAGTTGAGAATGTCAACCTGAACGAGACGGAGGAAGAGTTACTAAAGATGGAAGAGTAGCTTTAAAAGCAATGATTTTCGAAAATACGTGGTGAGAAATTAAGTGTTGTCATTGAGTTGAATGACATTATATTGCCATGTAGTACTGGAAGTGTAATGCATTAGTGTCTTATTTGTTAAATTACAGATATCTCAGATCTCAAAGGAGGAAAGACATCCTGGACCGGGTGAAGAGAGCAATGCGCTAGTAAACTGATTTTTTTTCACTTTTAAATTAGTCAGTGATGTGTTGCTTTTAAAGTACATATTTAGTGTTCTATACAGAACCCTGACAAACGGCCTCGTGTTCTATACAGAACCCTGACAAACGGCCTCGTGTTCTATACAGAACCCTGACAAACGGCCTCGTGTTCTATTCAGAACCCTGACAAACGGCCTCGTGTTCGATACAGAATCCTGACAAACGGCCTCGTGTTCTACACAGAACCCTGACAAACGGCCTCGTGTTCTATACAGAACCCTGACAAACGGCCTCGTGTTCTATGCAGAACCCTGACAAACGGCCTCGTGTTCTATACAGAACCCTGACAAACGGCCTCGTGTTCTATACAGAACCCTGACAAACGGCCTCGTGTTCTACACAGAACCCTGACAAACGGCCTCGTGTTCTATACAGAACCCTGACAAACGGCCTTGTGTTCTATACAGAACCATGATGACCGGCCTCATGACAACCATGACGATGAAGAGAAGCAAAGGGAAGAGGGCCTTTGACTCCAACCATAAGTAAAGGGGAGTCCAAATTATGATATTTGACATGTGAATACCTTCTCTAGATAATATTTCACATGTGAATACCTTCTCTAGATAATATTTGACATGTGAATACCTTCTCTAGATAATATTTCACATGTGAATACCTTCTCTAAATAATATTTCACATGTGAATACCTTCTCTAAATAATATTTCACATGTGAATACCTTCTCTAGATAATATTTCACATGTGAATACCTTCTCTAGATAATATTTGACATGTGAATACCTTCTCTAAATAATATTTCACATGTGAATACCTTCTCTAGATAATATTTCATGTGAATACCTTCTCTAGATAATATTTGACATGTGAATGCCTTTAGATAATATTTGACATGTGAATACCTTCTCTAGATAATATTTCACATGTGAATACCTTCTCTAGATAATATTTCACATGTGAATACCTTCTCTAGATAATATTTGACATGAGAATGCCTTCTCTAGATAATATTTCACATGTGAATACCTTCTCTAGATAATATTTGTTTTCCCCCTTTTACAGCAGGTGTGAGTCTTTGTGAATCAAAGGCTAGAGGCAGAAATACTACAGAAATACTACATGTGAATACCTTCTCTAAATAATATTTGACATGTGAATACCTTCTCAAGATAATATTTGACATGTGAATACCTTCTCTAGATAATATTTGACACGTGAATACCTTCTCTAGATAATATTTGACATGTGAATACCTTCTCTAGATAATATTTGACATGTGAATACCTTCTCTAAATAATATTTGACATGTGAATACCTTCTCTAAATAATATTTCACACGTGAATATCTTCTCTAGATAATATTTGACATGTGAATACCTTCTCTAGATAATATTTCACATGTGAATACCTTCTCTAAATAATATTTCACATGTGAATACCTTCTCTAGATAATATTTGTTTTCCCCCTTTTACAGCAGGTGTGAGTCTTTGTGAATCAAAGGCTAGAGGCAGAAATACTACAGAAATACTACATGTGAATACCTTCTCAAGATAATATTTGACATGTGAATACCTTCTCTAAATAATATTTGACATGTGAATACCTTCTCTAAATAATATTTGACATGTGAATACCTTCTCTAGATAATATTTGACATGTGAATACCTTCTCTAGATAATATTTGTTTTCCCCTTTTACAGCAGGTGTGAGTCTTTGTGAATCAAAGGCTAGATGCAGAAATACTACAGGTGAAGTTAACCTGCCTGAAATGTGCTCCTGACTGCTAGGGGGCAGTGGGAGGGCCAATGAGCAAGGGGATGGAAGAGGTCTTAAGAAGTTAAAAGCATCAAAGCCTGTTCCGACACTACTTTTTTGTTGGTTTATTGTAAATCTAATTTGTGTTTCCAGAAGCCTATGCTATTTTGTGGTGCAATACAATTGAATCTCCCTTTTGAACATTGACCATAGTTTACACAATGCTGTTTGAAGTTACTGCTCTCATTGAAGGACAATAGCCAATAGTAATAAAATCTAATTGTATTGGTCACATACACATGGTTAGCAGATGTTAATGCGATTGTAGCGAAATGCCTGTGCTTCTAGTTCCGACAGTGCAGTAATATCTAACAATATCTAACAAGTAATCAAACAACTAACAACAAGACACACAAATCTAAAGGGGTAAATGAGAATATGTACAGTACTTGTAAGAATATGGAGGAGCGATGGACGAGTGGCATAGACAAGGTACAATAGATTGTATAAGATATAGGATATGATTAATGTAAGATATGTAAACATGATTAAAGTGCCATTATTTAGAGTGCATTGTGTAAAGTGACTAGTGATCCATTTATTAAAGTGGCCAATGATTGGGTCTCAAATGTTGACAGCAGCCTCTCTGAGTTAGTGATTGCTGTATAGCAGTCTGATGGCCTTGAGATAGAAGTTGTTTTGAAGTATTTCTGTTTTGTAGTATAGACCCTAAGTCTGGAAGATGCATTTCGAACATGTGTAGAATTGTGTTCTACATATCAGGGTGTTGTGTTCTACATATCAGGGTGTTGTGTTCTACATATCAGGGTGTTGTGTTCTACATATCAGGGTGTTGTGTTCTACATATCAGGGTGTTGTGTTCTACATATCAGGGTGTTGTGTTCTACATATCAGGGTGTTGTGTTCTACATATCAGGGTGTTGTAGTCTACATATCAGGGTGTTGTGTTCTACATATCAGGGTGTTGTGTTCTACATAGCAGGGTGTTGTAGTCTACATAGCAGGGTGTTGTAGTCTACATATCAGGGTGTTGTGTTCTACATATCAGGGTGTTGTATGCAACGTCAGAAAGGTCCTAGTTGATACAGTTTGTTTTCCTGTTGTTATTAAATTCATGGTGTTTTAGTCAAATCAGATGGCAATGTGTTCTCAACCTCAACCAATGTGTTCTCAACCTCAACCAATGTGTTCTCAACCTCAACCAATGTGTTCTCAACCTCAACCAATGTGTTCTCAACCTCAACCAATGTGTTCTCAACCTCAACCAATGTGTTCTCAACCTCAACCAATGTGTTCTCAATAATATATAAATAATATATGCCATTTAGCAGACGCTTTTATCCAAAGCGACTTACAGTCAAATCAGATGGCAATGTGTTCTCAACCTCAACCAATGTGTTCTCAACCTCAACCAATGTGTTCTCAACCTCAACCAATCTGTTCTCAACCTAAACCAATGTGTTCTCAACCTCAACCAATGCTCAATAATATATAAATAATATATGTGTTCTCAACCTCAACCAATGTGTTCTCAACCTCAACCAATGTGTTCTCAACCTCAACCACTGTGTTCTCAACCTCACGCCAATGTGTTCTCAACCTCACGCCAATGTGTTCTCAACCTCAACCAATGTGTTCTCAACCTCAACCAATGTGTTCTCAACATCAACCAATGTGTTCTCAACCTCACACCAATCTGTTCTCAACCTAAACCAATGTGTTCTCAACCTCACACCAATGTGTTCTCAACCTCACACCAATGTGTTCTCAACATCAACCAATGTGTTCTCAACCTCAACCAATGTGTTCTCAACCTCACACCAATGTGTTCTCAACCTCAACCAATGTGTTCTCAACCTCAACCAATGTGTTCTCAACCTCACACCAATGTGTTCTCAACCTCAACCAATGTGTTCTCAACCTAAACCAATGTGTTCTCAACCTCAACCAATGTGTTCTTAGTCTCAGTGTTCTCAACCTCAACCAATGTAGTTTTCAAAACTGTGTTCTCATAAACCAATGTGCAACAAAATGATAAATAATCGATAAATAATCGCTGTCTTTTTAAAATCGGTGAATAAAGGTTGAAATCTCATTTATCAATGTCTCAACCAAAAAGTGCCCACATTTCCACATTGAAATGTGATGGTGTGCCCAGTGGGTAGCGGAATTTCACAACCAAAGGTTGTTGTAGAAATGTCCACTTTTGAAATGACGTGGTGTGCCAAGGAGGTCTTACCGCCACGCCAGTTAGCTCATATAGACCAGTCATAACTCATGGGGTTCTGGATTCAGCTCACCAACTACAGTAATGACATCATGGAATTATAGGAGGTGGCTGAACTTGTTTAATCCTGGTACAATGTATTGATCAGGTGTAGTTAAAGCCGCACTCAGTTTCACTGCATGGGTGCAGTTAGCAAAATGGAGTATCTGAAAACTGTCTCCATTTGAAAAATGTATACAGTGGCTTGCGAAAGAATTCACCCCTTTGGCATTTTTTGCTACTTTGTTGCCTTACAACCGGGAATTAAAATCAATTTTTGGGGGGGGTTTGTATCATTTGATTTACACAACATGCCTACCACTTTGAAGATTCAAAATATTGTTTATTGTGAAACAAACAAGACATAAGACAAAAAAACTGAACTTGAGTGTGCATAACTATTCACCCCCCAAAAGTCAATACTTTGTAGAGACACCTTTTGCAGCAATTACAGCTCCAAGTCTCTTGGCGTATGTCTCTATAAGCTTGGCACATCTAGCCAATGGGATTTTTTCCCGTTCTTCAAGGCAAAACTGCTCAAGCTCCTTCAAGTTGGATGGGTTCCGCTGGTGTACAGCAATCTGTAAATGATACCACACATGCTCAATTGGATTGAGGTCTGGGCTTTGACAAGGCCATTCCAAGACATTTAAATGTTTCCCCTTTAACCACTCGAGTGTTGCTTTAGCAGTATGCTTAGGGTTATTGTCTTGCTGGAAGGTGAACCTCCGTCCCCAGTCTCATCTCTGGAAGACTGAAACAGGTTTCCCTCAAGAATGTCCCTGTATTTAGCGGCATCCATCATTCCTTCAATTCTGACCAGTTTCCCATCCCCACAGCATGTGTCATGCAGGTAAAAGAGGACCCAAAAGCGACTTAACAGAAACAGAGTTTATTAAAGTCCAAAACGGAATAACAGAATTCCTCTAGACTTGTAGAGGGGAAACAACTGGAGAAGCGGCCACAGACTGCAGGTCGCTTCGGGTAGGCGCAGGCCGTAGTCGACTGAGACACCTGCTCACACGCAGCATCTGATGAAGGCACAAAACACGACAGGACAGGGTGATACACAATCACGGCAAAAACACGACAGGACAGGGCGAAACGCAATCACGGCATGGTGAATACAATACAAGGAACCGACGGGACAGGAACGGATCATAAAGGAATAAATAGGGACTCTAATCAGGGGAAAGGATCGGGAACAGGTGTGGGAAGACTAAATGATGATTAGGGGAATAGGAACAGCTGGGAGCAGGAACGGAACGACAGAGAGAAGAGAGAGCGAGAGAGTGAGAGAGGGAGGGGGAGAGAGAGGATAGAACCAAACAAGACCAGCAGAGGGAAACGAATAGCATGGGGAGCACAGGGACAAGACATGACAATAAATGACAAACATGACAGTACCCCCCACTCACCGAGCGCCTCCTGGCGCACTCGAGGAGGAATCCTGGCGGCAACGGAGGAAATCATCGATGAGCGAACGGTCCAGCACGTCCCGAGACGGAACCCAACTCCTCTCCTCAGGACCGTAACCCTCCCAATCCACTAGGTATTGGTGACCCCGTCCCCGAGAACGCATGTCCATAATCTTATGTACCTTGTAAATAGGTGCGCTCTCGACAAGGACGGGAGGGGGGAGGGAAGACGAACGGGGGTGCGAAGAAAGGGCTTAACACAGGAGACATGGAAGACAGGATGGACGCGACGAAGATGTCGCGGAAGAAGCAGTCGCACAGCGACAGGATTGACGACCTGGGAGACACGGAACGGACCAATGAACCGCGGAGTCAACTTACGAGAAGCTGTCGTAAGAGGAAGGTTGCGAGTGGAAAGCCACACTCTCTGGCCGCAACAATACCTTGGACTCTTAATCCTGCGTTTATTGGCGGCTCTCACAGTCTGTGCCCTGTAACGGCAAAGTGCAGACCTCACCCTCCTCCAGGTGCGCTCACAACGTTGGACAAACGCTTGAGCGGAGGGAACGCTGGACTCGGCAAGCTGGGATGAGAACAGAGGAGGCTGGTAACCCAGACTACTCTGAAACGGAGATAACCCGGTAGCAGACGAAGGAAGCGAATTGTGAGCGTATTCTGCCCAGGGGAGCTGTTCTGCCCAAGACGCAGGGTTTCTGAAAGAAAGGCTGCGTAGTATGCGACCAATCGTCTGATTGGCCCTCTCTGCTTGACCGTTAGACTGGGGATGAAACCCGGAAGAGAGACTGACGGACGCACCAATCAAACGACAGAACTCCCTCCAAAACTGTGACGTGAATTGCGGGCCTCTGTCTGAAACGGCGTCTAACGGGAGGCCAT
Organism: Oncorhynchus gorbuscha; assembly: GCF_021184085.1. NCBI lineage: Eukaryota > Metazoa > Chordata > Actinopteri > Salmoniformes > Salmonidae > Oncorhynchus > Oncorhynchus gorbuscha. The sequence continues at coordinate 73,888,575 of NC_060180.1, read as the reverse complement.
GAATTCTGAATACATTCTCGATAATGATTTGTGCCGTCTCCTTAGCGGAAGGAAGTTTAGCGAGGGGAATGAAATGTGCCGCCTTAGAGAACCTATCGACAACCGTAAGAATCACAGTCTTCCCCGCAGACAAAGGCAGACCGGTAATGAAGTCTAGGGCGATGTGAGACCATGGTCGAGAAGGAATGGGAGCGGTCTGAGACGACCGGCAGGAGGAGAGTTACCCGACTTAGTCTGCGCGCAGTCCGAACAAGCAGCCACGAAACGGCGCGTGTCACGCTCCTGAGTCGGCCACCAAAAGCGCTGGCGAATAGACGCAAGAGTGCCTCGAACACCGGGATGACCAGCTAACTTGGCAGAGTGAGCCCACTGAAGAACAGCCAGACGAGTGGAAACAGGAACGAAAAGGAGGTTACTAGGACAAGCGCGCGCGACGCAGTGTGCGTGAGTGCTTGCTTAACCTGTCTTTCAATTCCCCAGACTGTTAACCCGACAACACGCCCATAAGGAAGAATCCCTCGGGATCAGTAGAAGCCACAGAAGAACTAAACAGACGGGATAAGGCATCAGGCTTGGTGTTCTTGCTACCCGGACGGTAAGAAATCACAAACTCGAAACGAGCGAAAAACAACGCCCAACGAGCTTGACGGGCATTAAGTCGTTTGGCAGAACGGATGTACTCAAGGTTCTTATGGTCTGTCCAAACGACAAAAGGAACGGTCGCCCCCTCCAACCACTGTCGCCATTCGCCTAGGGCTAAGCGGATGGCGAGCAGTTCACGGTTACCCACATCATAGTTGCGCTCAGATGGCGACAGGCGATGAGAAAAATAAGCGCAAGGATGAACCTTATCGTCAGACTGGAAGCGCTGGGATAGGATGGCTCCCACGCCTACCTCTGAAGCGTCAACCTCGACAATGAATTGTCTAGTGACGTCAGGAGTAACGAGGATAGGAGCGGACGTAAAACGTTCTTTTAGAAGATCAAAAGCTCCCTGGGCGGAACCGGACCACTTAAAACACGTCTTGACAGAAGTAAGAGCTGTGAGAGGGGCAGCAACTTGACCGAAATTACGAATGAAACGCCGATAGAAATTAGCGAAACCTAAAAAGCGCTGCAACTCGACACGTGACCTTGGAACGGGCCAATCACTGACAGCTTGGACCTTAGCGGAATCCATCTGAATGCCTTCAGCGGAAATAACGGAACCGAGAAAAGTAACGGAGGAGACATGAAAAGAGCACTTCTCAGCCTTTACGTAGAGACAATTCTCTAAAAGGCGCTGTAGAACACGTCGAACGTGCTGAACATGAATCTCGAGTGACGGAGAAAAAATCAGGATATCGTCAAGATAGACAAAAACAAAAATGTTCAGCATGTCTCTCAGAACATCATTAACTAATGCCTGAAAAACAGCTGGCGCATTGGCGAGACCGAACGGCAGAACCCGGTACTCAAAATGCCCTAACGGAGTGTTAAACGCCGTTTTCCACTCGTCCCCCTCTCTGATGCGCACGAGATGGTAAGCGTTACGAAGGTCCAACTTAGTAAAGCACCTGGCTCCCTGCAGAATCTCGAAGGCTGATGACATAAGGGGAAGCGGATAACGATTCTTAACCGTTATGTCATTCAGCCCTCGATAATCCACGCAGGGGCGCAGAGTACCGTCCTTCTTTTTAACAAAAAGAACCCCGCCCCGGCCGGAGAAGAAGAAGGCACTATGGTACCGGCGTCAAGAGACACAGACAAATAATCCTCGAGAGCCTTACGTTCGGGAGCCGACAGAGAGTATAGTCTACCTCGAGGAGGAGTGGTCCCCGGAAGGAGATCAATACTACAATCATACGACCGGTGAGGAGGAAGGGAGTTGGCTCGGGACCGACTGAAGACCGTGCGCAGATCATGATATTCCTCCGGCACTCCTGTCAAATCGCCAGGTTCCTCCTGAGAAGTAGGGACAGAAGAAATGGGAGGGATGGCAGACATTAAACACTTCACATGACAAGAAACGTTCCAGGATAGGATAGAATTACTAGACCAATTAATAGAAGGATTATGACATACAAGCCAGGGGTGACCCAAAACAACAGGTGTAAACGGTGAACGGAAAATCAAAAAAGAAATAGTCTCACTGTGGTTACCAGATACTGTGAGAGTTAAAGGTCGTGTCTCAAATTTGATACTGGGAAGATGACTACCATCTAAGGCAAACATGGGCGTAGGCCTGTCTAACGGTCTGAAAGGAATGTTATGTTTCCGAGCCCATGCTTCGTCCATGAAACAACCCTCAGCCCCAGAGTCAATCAAAGCACTGCATGTAGCACCCGAACCGGTCCAGCGTAGATGGACCGACATAGTAGTACAAGATCTAGATGAAGGGACCTGAGTAGTAGCGCTCACCAGTAGCCCTCCGCTTACTGATGGGCTCTGGCCTCTTACTGGACAAGAATTAACAAAATGTCCAGCAACTCCGCAATAGAGGCACAGGCGGTTGGTGATCCTCCGTTCCCTCTCCTTATTCGAGATGCGAATCCCTCCCAGCTGCATGGGCTCAGTCTCAAAGCCAGAGGAGGGAGATGGTTGCGATGCGGAGCAGGGAAACACCGTTGATGCGAGCTCTCTTCCACGAGCCCGGTGACGAAGATCTACCCGTCGTTCTATGCGGATGGCGAGAGCAATCAAAGAGTCCACATCTGAAGGAACCTCCCGGGAGAGAATCTCATCCTTAACCACTGCGTGGAGTCCCTCCAGAAAACGAGCGAGCAGCGCCGGCTCGTTCCACTCACTAGAGGCAGCAAGAGTGCGAAACTCAATGGAATAATCCGTTATGGACCGTTCACCTTGGCATAAGGAAGCCAGGGCCCTAGAAGCCTCCCCACCAAAAACTGAACGGTCAAAAACCCGAATCATCTCCTCTTTAAAGTTCTGGAATTTGTTAGAGCAATCAGCCCTTGCCTCCCAGATAGCTGTGCCCCATTCTCGAGCCCGGCCAGTAAGGAGTGAAATGACGTAAGCAACCCGAGCTCTCTCTCTAGAGTATGTGTGGGGTTGGAGAGAGAACACAATCTCACACTGCGTGAGAAAGGAGCGGCACTCAGTGGGCTGCCCGGAGTAGCAAGGTGGGTTATTAACCCTGGGTTCTGGAGGCTCGGCAGGCCAGGGAGTAACAGGTGGCACGAGACGTAGACTCTGGAACTGTCCAGAGAGGTCGGAAACCTGAGCGGCCAGGTTCTCCACGGCATGGCGAGCAGCAGACAATTCCTGCTCGTGTCTGCCGAGCATGGCTCCTTGGATCTCGACGGCAGTGTAACGAGCGTCTGAAGTCGCTGGGTCCATTCCTTGGTCGGTTCCTTCTGTCATGCAGGTAAAAGAGGACCCAAAAGCGACTTAACAGAAACAGAGTTTATTAAAGTCCAAAACGGAATAACAGAATTCCTCTAGACTTGTAGAGGGGAAACAACTGGAGAAGCGGCCACAGACTGCAGGTCGCTTCGGGTAGGCGCAGGCCGTAGTCGACTGAGACACCTGCTCACACGCAGCATCTGATGAAGGCACAAAACACGACAGGACAGGGTGATACACAATCACGGCAAAAACACGACAGGACAGGGCGAAACGCAATCACGGCATGGTGAATACAATACAAGGAACCGACGGGACAGGAACGGATCATAAAGGAATAAATAGGGACTCTAATCAGGGGAAAGGATCGGGAACAGGTGTGGGAAGACTAAATGATGATTAGGGGAATAGGAACAGCTGGGAGCAGGAACGGAACGACAGAGAGAAGAGAGAGCGAGAGAGTGAGAGAGGGAGGGGGAGAGAGAGGGATAGAACCAAACAAGACCAGCAGAGGGAAACGAATAGCATGGGGAGCACAGGGACAAGACATGACAATAAATGACAAACATGACAGCATGATGCTACCACCACCATGCTTCACTGTTGGGATGTAATTCTTGGGGTGATAAGAGGTGTTGGGTTTGCACCAGACATAGCGTTTTCCTTGATGGTCAAAAAGCTCAATCTGACCAGAGTACCTTATTCCATATGTTTGGGGAGTCTCCCATATGCGTTTTGGCAAACGCCAAACGTGTTTGCTCATTTTTTTTCTTTAAGCAATGGCTTTTCTTCTAGCCACTCTTCCGTAAAGCCCAGCTCTGTGGAGTGTACGACTCAAAGTGGTCCTATGGACAGATACACCAGTCTCCGCTGTGGAGCTTTGCAGCTCCTTCAGGGTCATCTTTGGTCTCTTTGTTGCCTCTCTGATTAATGCCCTCTTTGCCTGGTCCGTGAGTTTTGGTGGGTGGCCATCTCTTGGCAGGTTTGTTATGGTACCATATTCTTGCAATTTTTTTATAATGGATTTAATGGTGCTCCGTGGGATGTTCAAAGTTCCTGATATCTTTTTATAACCCTGATCTGTACTTCTCCGCAACTTTGCCCCTGACCTGTTTGGAGAGCTCCTTGGTCTTTATAGTGTTGCTTACTTGGTGGTGCCCCTTGCTTAGTGATGTTGCAGACTCTGGGGCCCTTCAGAACAAGTGTGTATATATATATATATATATATATATATATATATATATATATATATATATATATATATATTGAGATCATGTGACAGATCGTGTGTGTCACGTTCTGACCTTAGTTCCTTTATTATGTCTTTGTGTTAGTTTGGTCAGGGCGTGAGTTGGGGTGGGTAGTCTATGTTCTTTTTTCTATGGTGTATTTCTGTCTTTGGCCTGGTATGGTTCTCAATCAGAGGCAGCTGTTGATCGTTGTCTCTGATTGAGAATCATACTTAGGTAGCCTGTTTTCCCCATGTTGGTTGTGGGTGATTATTTTCCCTGTCTGTGTTTGTCCTGGTTTGGTTCTCAATCAGAGGCAGCTGTCGATCGTTGTCTCTGATTGAGAATCATACTTAGGTAGCCTGTTTTCCCCATGTTGGTTGTGGGTGATTATTTCCCTGTCTGTGTTTGCTCCATACGGGACTGTGTCGGTTTCCATTTATTCTACTATTCTTTTGTTTTCTGTGTTCAGTTATATTTCATAAAAATTATATTATGGACACTTACCACGCTGCGCATTGGTCCGATCCTTCCTACTCCTCCTCAGAAGAGGAGGAAGAAAACCGTTACAATGTGACACTTTGATTTTACAACGGAATTTATTAAACAAATTATGCTAGTAATTAGTTGCCCCAGATCTTATTTAGGGGCTTCATAGCAAAGGGGGTGAATACATGTGCATGCACTGTTTGTTTTTTTTTCGTTTGAAATTGTGTTGAATTTTTTTAAACAAGTTTTTTTTTTTTTTCACTTCGCCAATTTGGACTATTTTGTCTATGTGCATTACATTAAATACAAATAAAAATCTATTTAAATTACGGGTTGTAAATGCTATGAAATAGGAAAAATGCCAAGGGGAGTGAATACTTTTGCAAGGCACTGTAGTTGCATTGATCTATTCAATACATGTGTGATGCAATCATGTTACTGGCATAGGTTAAAAATATCAGAAAATAACTGGAATGAATAATGAATAAAAATACTGGATGGAGTTTTTTTTTTCACAATAACTTGGGTTCCCTTTCATAAAGAAATTAAATGAATCAGAGGGTCTTCATCCATGCTGTCTCATAATTAATGATTCATAATGAAAATAATAAATAAATAAAACAGTAATAATAATAGATTAATAGCATATCTCTCACTCATAGTCGTGGTTGACATGAGGCCGTTCGTGTTCCATAGTGTTCTGGAATATTGATTTGTCTCTCCATTCCATATACCATTGCAGGGTGTCATATCTCTCTCTCTGTTACATTATCACAGAACATCGATATTTCATCGTTTGGAGAAAAGGGGAGCTTAGAGATGCCTGAACATGTGTTTAGCAATTAAACTGACTGAAAAAGTCTCTATTAAAAAATACAGGTAAATGGAATTTCTGTATGACATTGAGATTACCTGTCAAAAGCTTGTAACACCTTCTCATTCCAGGGGTTTTCTTAATTTTTACTATTTTCTACATTGTAGAATAATAGTGACGTCGTCAACTATGAAATATCACACATGGAATCATGTAGTAACCAAAAAAGTATTTTATATTTGAGATTATTCAAAGTAGCCACCCTTTGACTTGAAGATAGCTTGGCATTCTCTCAACCAGCTTCACGAGGAATGCTTTTCCAACAGTCTTGAAGGAGTTCCCACATATGCTGAGCACTTGTCGGCAGCTTTTCCTTCACTGCGGTCCAACTCATCCCAAACCATCTCAATTGGGTTGAGGTCATGTGATTTTGTGGAGGCCAGGTCATTTAATGCATTCACTCTCCTTCTTGGTCAAATAGCCCTTACACAGCCTGGAGGTTGTGTTTGGTCATTGTCCTGTTGAAAAACCAACAGTAATCCAACTGAGGGCAAACCCGATGGGATGGCGTATCGCTGCAGAATGCTTAATGTCTTTAAAATAATGGTCTGTCATTTCCCTTTGCTTATTTGAGCTGTTCTTGCCATAATATTTATTTTAACTAGGCAATCAGTAAAGAACAATGTCTTATTTACAATGACAGCCTACTTGGGGAACAATGGGTTAACTGCCTTGTTCAGGGGAAGAACAATAGATTTTTACCCTGTCAACTCGGGGATTCGATCCAACAATATTTCAGTTACTGGTCAAACACTTTAACCACTAGGCTACCTGCAGTTTTACCAAGTAGGGCTGTCTTCTGTATACCACCCCTATCTTGTCACAACATGACTGGTTGGCTACAATGCATTAAGAAGGAAAGAAAGTCCACAAATGAACTATTAACAAGGCGCACCTGTTAAATGAAATGCATCCCAGGTGACTACCTCATGAAGCTGTTGAGAGAAAGTGGTACTGATCCGTCGGTACATGAAAGTGTACTGATCTTCAGGTACATGAAAGTATACTGATCTTCAGGTACATGAAAGTATACTGATCTTCAGGTACATGAAAGTATACTGATCTGTCGGTACATGACAGTGGTACTGATCCGTCGGTACATGAAAGTGGTACTGATCCGTCGGTACATGAAAGTGGTACTGATCCGTCAGTACATGAAAGTGGTACTGATCCGTTGGTACATGAAAGTGGTACTGTTCCGTCGGTACATGGAAGTGGTACTGTTCCGTTGGTACATGAAAGTGGTACTGTTCCGTTGGTACATGAAAGTGGTACTGTTCCGTTGGTACATGAAAGTGGTACTGATCCGTTGGTACATGAAAGTGGTAATGCCGTGCAACACCATGGCCCATAGATAGATGTGTCCTAACAGCTACATCTTGACTCTTAGGATAGATCCATCTTAACAGTCATCCTGCAGGGAATGTCACACCTTCTGAAAAATGGTGTGATGCTGCACATATGTCTCAGAGTAACTCAGCACGGTGTGCGCGTGCACGTGTGTGTGCGTGCGTGTGTGTCCAAGTAACTCTGATTTTGGTCCTTGGCCAGGGTTTAAACCTCAGGGTTTTCTCACTTGTCAAGGTCTACACGAGCGCCAATGATATTTCTATTGGACAAGGGGATACCTAGTCAGTTGTAAAACTGAATGCCTTCAACTGAAATGTGTCTTCCGCATTTAACCCAACCCCTCTGAATCAGAGAGGTGCTGGGGGCTGCCTTAATCAACATCCACGTCTCCAGCACCCGGGGAACACTGGATTCTCTCTCTCTCTCTCTCTCTCTCTCTCTCTCTCTCTCTCTCTCTCTCTCTCTCTCTCGCTCTCTCTGTCTCTCTCTCTCTGTCTCTCTTTGTTGCGCTCTCTCTCTCTCTCTCTCTCTGCCTCTCAACCCCTCCAACTCTTCCTAAGCCCAGTTAATCAGGCCTACAGTTGCTGTGGGAGAAAGACAATAGTCCTGGGGTCTTCTGGAGGACGTGGAGCAGATGTTTAATCCACAGAACCACTGTCAACAAAGTAAACTCTGTACAGTCTACAGATTAGAGACATTTGAATCTGAGGCAGAAAGTTGGTCTGCTGCTGAAGCATACATTCACAACACAATAGTACGTCTTAGCTACCCACTGAGAATCGTCCAGAATGGGTCAACTTCTTCATGTTGAATGGGGTTATGCCTTAGACATCCTTCCAAAGACATACTGTATATTTTGAGAAATATTGTGCATGCTTCAAACCACTAATATGTCTCTTGAAATTTGACCGTTGAAATTCAACCAACCCTTCAAAACAATGTAAAACTAAATAAATATGTCTGTGAGTAAAAGTTGAGGAATATTATGGATGCTAACATCACTGAAATGTCCCTTGGAATTTCAACATTGTCATTACAGTCATTTCATGTCCCTTGGTGTGTCTGAGCATAGCTGCAGGAAGATGCTGCAGCTCCCCGCGTAAAATAAATATATATTTATCTATAGTGCATTAGGGAATAAATCTCTCAGTCTCTTTCTCGCATATATATATATATATATATATAAATAATCTACCAAGACCTGGCCGTCCCTCTAAACTTTCAGCTCATACAAGGAGAAGACTGATCAGAGATGCAGCCAAGAGGCCCATGATCACTCTGGATGAACTGCAGAGATCTACAGCTGAGGTGGGAGACTCTGTCCATAGGACAACAATCAGTCGTATATTGCACAAATCTGGCCTTTATGGAAGAGTGGCAAGAAGAAAGCCATTTCTTAAAGATATCCATAAAAAGTGTTGTTTAAAGTTTGCCACAAGCCACCTGGGAGACACACCAAACATGTGGAAGAAGGTGCTCTGGTCAGATGAAACCAAAATTGAACTTTTTGGCAACAATGCAAAACGTTATGTTTGGCGTAAAAGCAACACAGCTCATCACCCTGAACACACCATCCCCACTGTCAAACATGGTGGTGGCAGCATCATGGTTTGGGCCTGCTTTTCTTCAGCAGGGACAGGGAAGATGGTTAAAATTGATGGGAAGATGGATGGAGCCAAATACAGGACCATTCTGGAAGAAAACCTGATGGAGTCTGCAAAAGACCTGAGACTGGGACGGAAATTTGTCTTCCAACAAGACAATGATCCAAAACATAAAGCAAAATCTACAATGGAATGGTTCAAAAATAAACATATCCAGGTGTTAGAATGGCCAAGTCAAAGTCCAGACCTGAATCCAATCGAGAATCTGTGAAAAGAACTGAAAACTGCTGTTCACAAATGCTCTCCATCCAACCTCACTGAGCTCGAGCTGTTTTGCAAGGAGGAATGGGAAAACATTTCAGTCTCTCGATGTGCAAAACTGATAGAGACATACCCCAAGCGACTTACATCTATAATCGCAGCAAAAGGTGGCGCTACAAAGTATTAACTTAAGGGGGCTGAATAATTTTGCACGCCCAATTTTTCAGTTTTTGATTAGTTAAAAAAGTTTGAAATATCCAATAAATGTCGTTCCACTTCATGATTGTGTCCCACTTGTTGTTGATTCTTCACAAAAAAATACAGTTTTATATCTTTATGTTTGAAGCCTGAAATGTGGCAAAAGGTCGCAAAGTTCAAGGGTCCGAATACTTTCGCAAGGCACTGTATATATATCGGTCCCTCTCATATGACAGAGAGCTACAGAGAGAGAGAGATGTTTTCCTTAGTGTACTACTTTGACCATACGCCACATGGATGCATTTCCTGTTTCTACATAAGGGTTGAATCTCAACGCTACACAGTTGTGTTCTTAAGGATTGAATCTCAACGCTACACAGTTGTGTTCATAAGGATTGAATCTCAATGCTACACAGTTGTGTTCTTAAGGATTGAATCTCAACGCTACACAGTTGTGTTCTTAAGGATTGAATCTCAACGCTACGCAGTTGTGTTCATAAGGCTTGAATCTCAACGCTACACAGTTGTGTTCATAAGGAAGGAATCTCAACGCTACACAGTTGTGTTCATAAGGCTTGAATCTCAACGCTACACAGTTGTGTTCATAAGGATGGAATCTCAACGCTACACAGTTGTGTTCTTAAGGATTTAATCTCAACGCTACACAGTTGTGTTCATAAGGATGGAATCTCAACGCTACACAGTTGTGTTCATAAGGATGGAATCTCAACGCTACACAGTTGTGTTCTTAAGGATTGAATCTCAACGCTACACAGTTGTGTTCATAAGGATGGAATCTCAACGCTACACAGTTGTGCTCTGTTCTATTTTATTTTTTATTTCACCTTTTATTTAACAAGGTAGGCCAGTTGAGAACAAGTTCTCATTTACAATTGCGACCTGGCCAAGAAAAAGCAAAACAGATTGACACATACAACGACACAAGAGTTACACATGGAGTAAAACAAAACATAGTCAACAATACAGTATTTGCAAATGAGGTAAGATAAGGGAGGTAAGGTGGGTGTGACTAGGCAGGTGTAGTGTGTAATGGAAATGGCAGAGATAGGAGACATTTTCTAAAGATCGACACCATTTTTTATCCATCCGATGGGTGGGTTTTTTTTTGTCAAACGTTCTTGAATATGACAAATTAGGATGGAAACAGTGTTTTTTTGAGTAAATTATGATTGCTGGACACTTGAAGGCATGTGAGGGACGGGATGCCTTTCTCGTAACTTTAAGCTGCACTCCACATTTAATTCTAAATGCCTACTGTAGTGTATTAGCAACACCTAGTGATGAGAAACCAGCGGGGCACTATAGGCTATTCTTGGGTATTCGGTTAGTTGGGTTAGGGACCGGGAATAAAGTACAGCTCAATGAGTCCCGTGAGTCTCAGTCATGTCTATGCATTACAACTGGCGACAAGGACATGGAAATAAAAATTAACATTATCCACTCAAGAAGCTGGGTGAGTGCAGGAAAAGGGAAATTGTAAAGGGACTTTTCACGAAAACCTGGCCTAGCCATTCAGCTAACACAGCTGATTAGCGAAGAAGTGCGCTAGCTAGCAAAAGAAGCTAAGAATAATAGCACTGACCTTACCTTCTCTCCCGTCGTTCAATGTGCATTCAGATGCAGACAGTGTTAGTGTGCGATGGGCAAAATTGATTATTAGTTTCAAACTGTTCATACTGTTTCAGGAGTCAAAGATGCAGTACGCAGACAAGCTCTTTAATAGCACTTGGGAGGTTGGGATTAGCAGGATATATTCACCACATTAGACGACACGGGGGAAAACAAGAACTATGAGATCAAATAGACGAAGCTAAACGAGTACTTCACCCCCCCCCCCCAAAACAAACATTCCTTACACGAGACGTTTGTTTAGGCAAGCCGAACGAGCGCAGGGCGGACATGTTTGTGAGCAGACTGAAACAGTTGGCTGCAACGTGTGATTATGGAGATTTCAAAGACGATTTCATATGGGACCAAGTGATTGAGTCGCTCAAATGTCTTGCAAAATTGGCTTATGTGCGAGAGGGACCTCTCTCATCACTCTAATGGATATGGTGAGAGCAATGGAGGCTGTTGACTAGCAGGCGGACAGAATGGAAAGCCTGAATGCCAATGCGATTCAACAGGGGATAAGTGAATAAACACAGAATGGAACAAAAATTAAAAAAGGGCCAGCAAATCATGACCACGCCGTCAAATGCTTCAGATGTGGTCAGGAGGGCCATACTGGACGGCCATGTTTTATCAAACAAGGTAAACAATGCTTCAGATGTGGTCAGGAGGGCCATACTGGACGGCCATGTTTTATCAAACAAGGTAAACAATGCTTCAGATGTGGTCAGGAGGGCCATACTGGACGGCCATGTTTTATCAAACAAGGTAAACAATGCTTCAGATGTGGTCAGGAGGGCCATACTGGACGGCCATGTTTTATCAAACAAGGTAAACAATGCTTCAGATGTGGTCAGGAGGGCCATACTGGACGGCCATGTTTTATCAAACAAGGTAAACAATGCTTCAGATGTGGTCAGGAGGGCCATACTGGACGGCCATGTTTTATCAAACAAGGTAAACAATGCTTCAGATGTGGTCAGGAGGGCCATACTGGACGGCCATGTTTTATCAAACAAGGTAAACAATGCTTCAGATGTGGTCAGGAGGGCCATACTGGACGGCCATGTTTTATCAAACAAGGTAAACAATGCTTCAGATGTGGTCAGGAGGGCCATACTGGACGGCCATGTTTTATCAAACAAGGTAAACAATGCTTCAGATGTGGTCAGGAAGGCCATACTGGACGGCCATGTTTTATCAAACAAGGTAAACAATGCTTCAGATGTGGTCAGGAGGGCCATACTGGACGGCCATGTTTTATCAAACAAGGTAAACAATGCTTCAGATGTGGTCAGGAGGGCCATACTGGACGGCCATGTTTTATCAAACAAGGTAAACAATGCTTCAGATGTGGTCAGGAGGGCCATACTGGACGGCCATGTTTTATCAAACAAGGTAAACAATGCAAAAAAATTGGCACATTTCTCCAAAATGTGCAGGACAAAAGACAAAACAAAACTGAATGGAAAGGACAAAAGACAAAACTGAATGGAAATCAAGTGACAAACACACCCGCTACAGTAAACAACATGATACAACAGACAATGACGATGATGAACATGTGTTCACACTTCCCAGCAGTACTGGTGACGCTGAAATACAGTTAATAGTTAGAGGCCAGCCAGTTAACGTGTTAATTGACTCTGGGGCTAGATGTAATATTGTGGGCACAGCAACATTCAGTCATTTGCAGACCAAACGCAACGTGCAATGTGAAACCAACATCTAAGAGACTTTACCCATATATGGTTCACCACAACCATAAGCAGTCGAGGGCCTGGTCACTGCCGACATCACAGCAGTCAGTAGTTCTGAGACTGTAACTGCAAACATGTTAGTTGTGAAAAGATGGAACAGCGTCTGTTGCTCTTGACATTTTGCACATAGGCCAAAGGCACACGTCAACTCAGTCCAAGCTGATGATAAAAAAGACATTCAAAGCTGCACCTCAGGAGGAATACTGTTTCACAGGGCTGGGAAAACTGAAAGACTTCCTCTTAGGAATTAATGTACTGTAGATGAGACTGTCACACCTTTTGCACAGCCTGTGCACAGAATACCATTCCGTGTCAAGAAGCTAGTTGAAGAGAAGACGAATGAGCTAGGAAACACATGTGTTTTTGTGAACGAGTTAGAGGACACATATTATTGAGAACGAGCTAGAGGACACAGATGTTATGTAGAACGAGCAAGAGGACACGGATGTTATTGAGAATGAGCTAGAGGACACCGATGTTATGTAGAACGAGCAAGAGGGCTCGGATGTTATTTAGAACGAGCTAGATGACACATATGTTATTGAGAACAGATTCAAGGTTGTATATAAGCCTGGGCCTCAGAATGCAGCCTACTCACTGTCACGGTTTACTCTGAACTCTCCGGCGTTTCTACACTACCGGGACGACCACATCTACTGCGTAAGTAAACACACAGTGCCATGTGCATTCACTCCACCAGAGCTGGAAGAAATGTCAGCAAAAGACCCGGTTCTAGCTACTCTACGAACAAGCATCCGATAGGCTGACTGGAGCACACTCTACGAACAAGCTTCCGATAGGCTGACTGGAGCACACTCTACGAACAAGCACCCGATAGGCTGACTGGAGCACATGTGACACTGCATACCGACGTGTTCAAGAAGAACTCTCTATTATTGGACAGATAGTTCAACAAGGCTACCGCATTATCATGCCACGAGCAGCTCCGAATCGGACTTTGATGTTAGCACACGGAAGGGCATTAGGGGATAGTAAAAAAAAAAACTGAGACTGCAGTGATGGTGGAGTCGGGGCCTGATGGCAAACAGTGTGTTGTGACATCTGTGAATGTAATGTAATGTTTTTAAAATGGTATAACCTGCCTTCTGCTGGATCCATTATAAATACAAATACACAAAAGTGTGCCGGTCAAACACTGATAAAGGGGTTGCACTGCTGGTGAAGTCCTGTTGAACGTGTCAAGTCAATGGTCCCTACAGACAGAACAAAGCTACCAGCTGAACCATGGCAGATCCTAGCCATTGACATGTGTGGGTGAAAACCTCCTCGTAACAACAGACTACTACTCAAGATGGGTTGAATGTGAGAATTCTAAACCGCATTACCACCGTCAATATAGTCACAAGCCTGAGGGAGACTACTACAGTCCACGGGGCATCCTGAGTCCATTGTGACGGATAATGGTGCTCCTCTCACCATTAGTGATTTCCGAGCATTACTGTACGTGGACGAAAACTGGTTCCATCACTGATGCATCCCTCTATACTGGCCTCAGGCCAATGGAGAAGTTGAAAGACCGAACAGGACGCTCGTCAAAGCAAACTCGGAACTGCCCAATCAGAACAGGACGCTCGTCAAAGCAAACTCGGAACTGCCCAATCAGAACAGGACGCTCGTCAAAGCAAACTCGGAACTGCCCAATCAAAACAGGACGTTCGTCAAAGCAAACTCGGAACTGCCCAATCAGAACAGGACGCTCGTCAAAGCAAACTCGGAACTGCCCAATCAGAACAGGACGCTCGTCAAAGCAAACTCGGAACTGCCCAATCAGAACAGGACGCTCGTCAAAAGAAAACTTTATGTAAACTCAAAGCAAACTCGTTCAATGTAACCAGTGTTCTGGTTGGTAGTTCAATGTAACCAGTGTTCTGGTTGGTAGTTCATAGTAACCAGTGTTCTGGTTGGTAGTTCAATGTAACCAGTGTTCTGGTTGGTAGTTCATAGTAACCAGTGTTCTGGTTGGTAGTTCATAGTAACCAGTGTTCTGGTTGGTAGTTCATAGTAACCAGTGTTCTGGTTGGTAGTTCATAGTAACCAGTGTTCTGGTTGGTAGTTCAATGTAACCAGTGTTCTGGTTGGTAGTTCATAGTAACCAGTGTTCTGGTTGGTAGTTCATAGTAACCAGTGTTCTGGTTGGTAGTTCATAGTAACCAGTGTTCTGGTTGGTAGTTCATAGTAACCAGTGTTCTGGTTGGTAGTTCATAGTAACCAGTGTTCTGGTTGGTAGTTCAATGTAACCAGTGTTCTGGTTGGCAGTTCAATGTAACCAGTTTTCTGGTTGGCAGTTCAATGTAACCAGTGTCCTGGTTGGTAGTTCAATGTAACCAGTGTTCTAGTTGGTAGTTCATAGTAACCAGTGTTCTGGTTGGTAGTTCATAGTAACCAGTGTTCTGGTTGGTAGTTCATAGTAACCAGTGTTCTGGTTGGTAGGTCATAGCAACCAGTGTTCTGGTTGGTAGTTCATAGCAACCAGTGTTCTGGTTGGTAGTTCATAGTAACCAGTGTTCTAGTTGGTAGCTTAAAGAAAGTAAACATTACAGTATGTTGTTGTTGGAAAAAGATTTAGATGCTGTATACATGAGATACACGGCTGTAGGCTGCTCTTGGGTTTGCGGAAAGTTGGGTTAGGGACCGGGAATAAAGTCCAGCTCAATGATTCCCGTGAGTTTGAGGCAAGTCAATACATTACAACTACTGCTTGTAAAAAAAAAAAAATTTTTCAACTGTAAAAAATAATGTTGCTTTGCAGGACAAGGATGGTCCTGAATTGCTTCGCCTTGCTTTTCTGGTTGGCTGGTTGCAAATTTCACCGTATAATTATTTCAGATAGGACTGTAATTTTCACCATGTCACGGACCGTGGCGATATGCTGGCACATGAGACTTATTAGAATATGGCAAATATTAGTAAATTGTTGTATTCTATGCACGCTGGCTTTTACAGGCTACCTGTCACACGAAACAGATAAATGGGAGGGCAAACAGGCACAAATGTATTAATGGCTAATGGAAACACTTCAAACATTACATTGAAACATAGCTAGTGATATCATGGTTGCACAGGTCATAGGTTAGGCTGCACAGTGCAATATGAATGTGCATAACACACAATAGACTGACCGGGATGGTAATTTCCCAAAGTCAATGGCCTGCAATATGAGCTAAGGTGTTAATATTTTGTCTAAACTCTACACAGTTGTATTCTGTGGGTGTCACTGAGCCGGCTGATACCATATTTCATTGGAGCACACTCTATAGGTTAGGCTGTGCAGTACATATAAGTATGCCCCAAATGGAATTCTGAATTCAAAATAAATCCACGGTGTCATTTCAACTGATTTTTTTACATATACCCTTTTAAAGCAAATAGCCTTTTATAGAATGTATATAACAACATTCCAACCTTGTTTAGCAGTGTCTAGTCCAATTGTGGCATGATTCCACTGTTTTTATCAGTTTGCATCAGTCAGGGACTTTTATTTTGAAGGCAAACCACATATTCCACTATTCTTGCTAACGCTAATTGTTGTTCACGACACATGTCTCAACTCGTCTGTGGAATGAGCACTACCAATTGCAGAAACGAGATTTCAATTATACTCCACAATCTCATAGCAAATACAATATAATTTTAGGACATTGTAGCATTTTTTTTGCATCAAACTTGTGGTGTTTGATGCCTGTGATGTTTTCTCCAGCTAGCGAGGGACTATGTGCCCTCACCAGCCTATTCACTGTGTGTGTGTGTGTGTGTGTGTGTGTGTGTGTGTGTGTGTGTGTGTGTGTGTGTGTGTGTGTGTGTGTGTGTGTGTGTGTGTGTGTGTGTGTGTGTGTGTGTGTGTGTGTGTGTGTGTGTGTGTGTGTGTGTGTGTGTGTGTGTGTGTGTGTGTGTGTGTGTGTGTTTTCATTCTCCCCCATTGAGGGAATGAGTCACTGCAGAATACTCTGGATTTCCCCAGATCACTCATGCTTATTTATCCCATGACTACCACTGCTGCTGTGGGGTATTGTTTTTTTTTCAGGGTTATTTTCTCTAAATTACACCTGCAAGGTCCTTCTATGGTCACAGTCACAAACAATCACTCACACACCCGGAGTCGCGATTTGAAGGCGAAGTGAGTGGATGTCTCAACAGTCAGATATTTTCTCTTTTCCTTAACGACTTTCTTCAGTGTACATTGCATTTGACTGCATCTGGTTTCACCACATGTCCAGTCATGTCAGAATTAATAGAGAAGGATGTCTTTTGAACATATAGTACTGTCTCTCTGTCATTGAATAAACTGTTAATAACCCCTTATCTCTCTCCTCCTCTCTCTGTATCTCTCTCCTCCTCTCTCTGTATCTCTCTCTCTGTATCTCTCTCTCTCTCTCTCTCTCTCTCTCTCTCTCTCTCTCTCTCTCTCTCTCTCTCTTCCTTTCTCTCTCTCTCTCATCCTCTCCCTCTCTCTCTCTGTATCTCTCTCCTCCTCTCTCTCTCTCTCTCTCTCTCTCTCTCTCTCTCTCTCTCTCTCTCTCTCTCTCTCTCTCTCTCTCTCTCTCTCTCTCTCTCTCTCTCTCTCTCTCTCTCTCTCTCTCTCTCTCTCCACAGCTCATGTGTGTGACAACGCCATGCTTCTCTGTCAGAACGGGGGAACGTGTCACCTCCACCACCAGCGGTGCAACTGTGCTACAGGCTTCACTGGCATCCTTTGTGAGAGAGAACGATGCCAGGGTCCTGGGCCCTGTGAGGAGTACCCCACGTCTGGGCAACCATCCCTCCATCACCCCCCCCTCTTCCACTACCTCTACCCTCTCCTGCTGGGCCCCCCAGGTCTGCTCCTCCTCCCCCTGGTGATAGGGTTCTGTATACAATCGCTGTATTCATTACAATTGGCCAGGGAACTTTGAACTTGGAAAGATCTACTTGGCCTTATTGCGTTTTGATTGGACAGGAGAAAGACATCTCTAACCACATGTCTTGGGACAGCAGAGTCATCTTGGGGAAAGGAAAAGGAACTTCAGCACCTAAAGTACCAAGATGGGACCATCCAGAGACACTGACCGAGATACAAAATGCCATCATGACTGAAATGAGGTAGAAGTGCAAGTGTTTGCTGATGAACTAGATGATTAACGAAGATATGTTTTTGGCCAGAGACAGACGGACGGACGGACAGACAGACAGACAGACAGACGGACGGACGGACGGACGGACGGACGGACGGACAGAGAAAAAAAACACATCTGATTTACAGTCAAATCTATAATCGCACAATGTCTATGTCTCAAATGGTACCCTCTTCCCTATATAGTGCACTACTTTTGGCTAGAGCCCATGAGGAATAGGCTGCCATTTATGTAGACAACAATGTGTGTGACCTAGAAACACTGTTCGAAATGTTGTCATTCATTGGGGACAGACTCGTCATCTTCACAGATGTTATCCCACTTCATGTGGATCATTGGGGACAGACTCATCATCTTCACAGATGTTATCCCACTTCATGCATATCATTGGAGACAGTCTCATCATCTTCACAGATGTTATCCCACTTCATGCGGATCATTGGAGACAGTCTCATCATCTTCACAGATGTTATCCCACTTCATGCGGATCATTGGAGACAGACTAGTCATCTTCACAGATGTTATCCCACTTCATGTGGATCATTGGGGACAGACTCATCATCTTCACACATGTTATCCCACTTCATGCAGATCATTGGAGACAGACTAGTCATCTTCACAGATGTTATCCCACTTCATGCGGATCATTGGAGACAGTCTCATCATCTTCACAGATGTTATCCCACTTCATGCGGATCATTGGAGACAGTCTCATCATCTTCACAGATGTTATCCCACTTCATGCGGATCATTGGCGACAGATGGTTATCCCAACCAAACAGCGTGACATTGTACAAAACAAACAAGGAATAATCATTTGAACTCTGGATCTGTTGTCTGACTACAAAGTGGACGAGGAGACGAGGAGATGTCCATTATTTTGCTCCCTTCACCTTTTTCCTACCTCCTTGTTACCTTACCTTACTTCCTTCCCTCAAATATATTCCACCTACTTGTGCTTTGGTGACGCTTGTTGGCTGCTGAGAAAAAGATTTTAAAAAGAAAGAAAGAAAAAGAAACAAAATTCTGCACACGTGTTACGATCCAAGCCAGTGCCTTGACTACCGGTCGACTGTGAGAAGAATACTACTCTTGTTCTTTTTTTTGTCGGAGGAGGAGGAGGAGTAGGCTTCGTAGTCATGGCAACGCTTGCTGAGATCACACGTATTGGATAAAATTATGTATCATATTGTATTGTAGCTGTATTACATTTTTTTGGGTACAAAACAAAATATATTTTTTGTGACTTTAAGTTAAGGAAAAAGATGTCTTACTTTTAGTTTTTATATAATTTCCTTCCTGCTTAGGGTGGCAGGGCAACTCCTGAGGATGTCTATGACTCACGTATGCCTGTATACATGTTTTTACCTGCTGACACCTCAATGAATCTCTTTGAAAGACACACGCAAACACAATACACGTACAAAAAAAGAGAAATCCAGTGTTTTTGTTATTGCTTTAGAGAAGAACAGATCATCCAAGATCTCTTATTGCAGGGCAGCCCAAACCTCTTCCTGGAGATCTACTGTCCTGTAGGTTATCAGTCCCAACCCTCTTCCTGGAGATCCACTGTCCTGTAGGTTATCAGTCCTACCCTCTTCCTGGAGATCTACTGTCCTGTAGGTTATCAGTCCCAACCCTCTTCCTGGAGATCTACTGTCCTGTAGGTTATCAGTCCCAACCCTCTTCCTGGAGATCCACTGTCCTGTAGGTTATCAGTCCTACCCTCTTCCTGGAGATCTACTGTCCTGTAGGTTATCAGTCCCAACCCTCTTCCTGGAGATCTACTGTCCTGTAGGTTTTCAGTCCCAACCCTCTTCCTGGAGATCCACTGTCCTGTAGGTTATCAGTCCTACCCTCTTCCTGGAGATCTACTGTCCTGTAGGTTTTCAGTCCCAACCCTCTTCCTGGAGATCTACTGTCCTGTAGGTTTTCAGTACCAACCCTCTTCCTGGAGATCCACTGTCCTGTAGGTTATCAGTCCTTACCCTCTTCCTGGAGATCTACTGTCCTGTAGGTTATCAGTCCCAACCCTCTTCCTGGAGATCTACTGTCCTGTAGGTTTTCAGTCCAACCCTCTTCCTGGAGATGTAATGTCCTGTAGGTTTTCAGTCCAGCCCTCTTCCTGGAGATATACTGACCTGTAGGTTATCCTTCCAACCCTCTTCCTGGAGATCTACCATCCTGTAGGTTTTCAGTCCAACCCTCTTCCTGGAGATCTACCGTCCTGTAGGTTTTCAGTCCCAACCCTCTTCCTGGAGATCTACTGTCCTGTAGGTTTTCAGTCCAACCCTCTTCCTGGAGATGTAATGTCCTGTAGGTTTTCAGTCCAGCCCTCTTCCTGGAGATATACTGACCTGTAGGTTATCCTTCCAACCCTCTTCCTGGAGATCTAATGTCCTGTAGGTTTTCAATCACTAAGCTTTATGCTGACAAATACTGTATAGATTTATAAATGCAAAATAGCCTTCTAAATATGCCAATCCTTAACATAGAAATTAAATAATTTCAATAGTTACTTTGCCACTGGTTAAGGACTGTAGTTTTTAATTGAAGAAAAAAATGCAGCAAATCAATCGTATAATAGGATTTATATATTCAATAGAAAGTAAAATATACAGTTTGTTCATCAACATCTTTGTGTTTTTGTTAATAAATGAATAATGAAAAAAAAATTATGTTCAAGATTCAGATGTCTGTACCCCCCCCCCCCGACCCCCCCCAACCCCCAACCCCCGACCCCCCAACCCCCGATCTCCCCCTCCCACCACCCATCCACCCACCAGCTCCACAAACACATTTACATTT
This sequence comes from Oncorhynchus gorbuscha, assembly GCF_021184085.1. NCBI lineage: Eukaryota > Metazoa > Chordata > Actinopteri > Salmoniformes > Salmonidae > Oncorhynchus > Oncorhynchus gorbuscha. The sequence continues at coordinate 73,867,899 of NC_060180.1, read as the reverse complement.
ACATTTAAGTCATTTAGCAGACGCTCTTATCCAGAGCGACTTACAAATTGGTGCATTCACCTTATGACATCCAGTGGAACAACCACTTTACAATAGTGCATCTAAATATTTTAAGGGGGAGGGGGTGAGGAGGATTACTTTATCCTATCCTAGGTATTCCTTAAAGAGGTGGGGTTTCAGGTGTCTCCGGAAGGTGGTGATTGACTCCGCTGTCCTGGCGTCGTGAGGGAGTTTGTTCCACCATTGGGGAGCCAGAGCAGCGAACAGTTTTGACTGAGCTGAGCGGGAACTGTACTTCCTCAGTGGTAGGGAGGCAAGCAGGCCAGAGGTGGATGAACGCAGTGCCCTTATTTGGGTGTAGGGCCTGATCAGAGCCTGGAGGTACTGAGGTGCCGTTCCCCTCACAGCTCCGTAGGCAAGCACCATGGTCTTGTAGCGGATGCGAGCTTCAACTGGAAGCCAGTGGAGAGAGCGGAGGAGCGGGGTGACGTGAGAGAACTTGGGAAGGTTGAACACTAGACGGGCTGCGGCGTTCTGGATGAGTTGTAGGGTTTAATGGCACAGGCAGGGAGCCCAGCCAACAGCGAGTTGCAGTAATCCAGACGGGAGATGACAAGTGCCTGGATTAGGACCTGCGCCGCTTCCTGTGTGAGGCAGGGTCGTACTCTGCGGATGTTGTAGAGCATGAACCTACAGGAACGGGCCACCGCCTTGATGTTAGTTGAGAACGACAGTTTGTTGTCCAGGATCACGCCAAGGTTCTTAGCGCTCTGGGAGGAGGACACAATGGAGTTGTCAACCGTGATGGCGAGATCATGGAACGGGCAGTCCTTCCCCGGGAGGAAGAGCAGCTCCGTCTTGCCGAAGTTCAGCTTGAGGTGGTGATCCGTCATCCACACTGATATGTCTGCCAGACATGCAGAGATGCGATTCGCCACCTGGTCATCAGAAGGGGGAAAGGAGAAGATTAATTGTGTGTCGTCTGCATAGCAATGATAGGAGAGACCATGTGAGGTTATGACAGAGCCAAGTGACTTGGTGTATAGTGAGAATAGGAGAGGGCCTAGAACAGAGCCCTGGGGGACACCAGTGGTGAGAGCGCGTGGTGAGGAGACAGATTCTCGCCACGCCACCTGGTAGGAGCGACCTGTCAGGTAGGACGCAATCCAAGCGTGGGCCGCGCCGGAGATGCCCAACTCGGAGAGGGTGGAGAGGAGAATCTGATGGTTCACAGTATCGAAGGCAGCCGATAGGTCTAGAAGGATGAGAGCAGAGGAGAGAGAGTTAGCTTTAGCGGTGCGGAGCGCCTCCGTGATACAGAGAAGAGCAGTCTCAGTTGAATGACTAGTCTTGAAACCTGACTGATTTGGATCAAGAAGGTCATTCTGAGAGAGATAGCGGGAGAGCTGACCAAGGACGGCACGTTCAAGAGTTTTGGAGAGAAAAGAAAGAAGGGATACTGGTCTGTAGTTGTTGACATCGGAGGGATCGAGTGTAGGTTTTTTCAGAAGGGGTGCAACTCTCGCTCTCTTGAAGACGGAAGGGACGTAGCCAGCGGTCAGGGATAAGTTGATGAGCGAGGTGAGGTAAGGGAGAAGGTCTCCGGAAATGGTCTGGAGAAGAGAGGAGGGGATAGGGTCGAGCGGGCAAACTTTTCTGAGATGATCCATATACTTCGTGCATTTGTCGTATCGTCAGTTTCCAGAATGTCTTGATGCCATATGAACACATTGCTACACCGTGATCCATTGGCAGCTAAAGAAATGAGCTCATAGCCTACTGGGCCAATGCAGCAGTAGCCCATAGCCTACCGGGCCAATGCAGCAGTAGCTCATAGCCTACTGGGCCAATGCAGCAGTAGCTCATAGCCTACTGGGCCAATGCAGCAGTAGCTCATAGCCTACTGGGCCAATGCAGCAGTAGCCCATAGCCTACCGGGCCAATGCAGCAGTAGCCCATAGCCTACCGGGCCAATGCAGCAGTAGCTCATAGCCTACCAGGCCAATGCAGCAGTAGCTCATAGCCTACCAGGCCAATGCAGCAGTAGCTCATAGCCTACCGGGCCAATGCAGCAGTAGCAATGCCAATGCAGCAGTAGCTCATAGCCTACCGGGCCAATGCAGCAGTAGCTCATAGCCTACCGGGCCAATGCAGCAGTAGCTCATAGCCTACCGGGCCAATGCAGCAGTAGCTCATAGCCTACTGGGCCAATGCAGCAGGCCTATAACTTCCATTGCTCTTTCACACCAACGATGGATGATTATCAAAGGTGGGAGATTGCTGGGATGATTTTTCAAATAGTATAGCTTAATGTGAGAAAATATATATATTTTTTATACTATCAATCGCAACGGATGTAAAACAATACACAATAAATATTTAGCAGGCCAGGTACTTCCATGCCTGCTCACTCCCTCAGCATAATCAGGACTGAGAAACCAGACACATTCTCATTGCAGACATGTAGCGCTGTTATAAGGGCACAGGGCGAGTCCCAGATGGTTTGAGTCTCTGATATTTATTAGTATCCAAGGGGTAGGCAAGAGAATGGTCGTGGACAGGCAAAAGATCATAACAAGGTCAGAGTCCAGGAGGTACAGAGTGGCAGGCAGACTCGAGGTCAGGGCAGGCAGTATGGTCAGGCAGGCTCGAGGTCAGGGCAGGCAGTATGGGCAGGCAGGCTCGAGGTCAGGGCAGGCAGTATGGTCAGGCAGGCTCGAGGTCAGGGCAGGCAGTATGGTCAGGCAGGCTCGAGGTCAGGGCAGGCAGTATGGTCAGGCAGGCTCGAGGTCAGGGCAGGCAGTATGGGCAGGCAGGCTCGAGGTCAGGGCAGGCAGTATGGTCAGGCAGGCTCGAGGTCAGGGCAGGCAGTATGGTCAGGCAGGCTCGAGGTCAGGGCAGGCAGTATGGTCAGGCAGGCTCGAGGTCAGGGCAGGCAGTATGGTCAGGCAGGCTCGAGGTCAGGGCAGGCAGTATGGTCAGGTAGGCTCGAGGTCAGGGCAGGCAGTATGGTCAGGCAGGCTCGAGGTCAGGGCAGGCAGTATGGTCAGGCAGGCTCGAGGTCAGGGCAGGCAGTATGGTCAGGCAGGCTCGAGGTCAGGGCAGGCAGTATGGTCAGGCAGGCAGTATGGTCAGGCAGGCAGTATGGTCAGGGCAGGCAGTATGGTCAGGCAGGCTTGAGGTCAGGGCAGGCAGTATGGTCAGGCAGGCAGTATGGTCAGGGCAGGCAGTATGGTCAGGCAGGCAGTATGGTCAGGCAGGCAGTATGGTCAGTCAGGCAGTATGGTCAGGGCAGGCAGTATGGTCAGGCAGGCAGTATGGTCAGGCAGGCAGTATGGTCAGGGCAGGCAGTATGGTCAGGGCAGGCAGTATGGTCAGGCAGGCAGTATGGTCAGGCAGGCAGTATGGTCAGGGCAGGCAGTATGGTCAGGGCAGGCAGTATGGTCAGGGCAGGCAGTATGGTCAGGCAGGCTTGAGGTCAGGGCAGGCAGTATGGTCAGGCAGGCAGTATGGTCAGGGCAGGCAGTATGGTCAGGGCAGGCAGTATGGTCAGGCAGGCTTGAGGTCAGGGCAGGCAATGGTCAAAACCGGGAGGACTAGCAAAAAAAACAGAGAAAAGGAACAAGCAATCGCACGGAGTAACACGATGGTTGACTTGACAAAACCAGACGAACTGGCACAGACACAGAAAATACAAGTATAAATGCCCAGGGGATAATGGGGAAGATGGGTGACACCTGGAGGGGGGTGGAGACAAGCACAAAGAAAGGTGAAACAGATCAGGGCGTGACAGCGGTGGCAATCATGACATTTAGTCAGCCGGTGATTGTCAAGCAAATATCTGTTGGTTTCACTGTACTTGACCCGTTAATGATCCTAAAACACATTCAGCACCTCCTGGCTTCCACGCACATCCTACAAGACACTGATGCAGACCTTTGGAACATCTACATTTAAAACCATGTAATGTAGCCTACAACTTCACAATAAATCCATAATTTATTTTAGACAGGTCTAAAGAAACTTGATATGAAGAAAATGTATTTATCTATTTCAGAAGAACAGAATAGCATCCTCTGAGTTGTCCTTATGTTAGGCCCTGATCTGGCTATGCCAAATGGCTGTGGGTAGTATAGTTCAATAGTAGTTATAATAGTTCATTCAGCAGACAAGATTGGCTTAGAATTCCGTGTAATTGTTTTATATTATTTCATAGTATGAAGAATACATTTGAACATAGCTGAATAAAATAGAAAGGATATTTTTTTCAAAATGATTTCTGAATGGACAGATGCTGTAAATATGCTTAATTTAGAGTTACTGTATTTATGTAACTTTAGTTGTGATTCAAATGCTGGGCTATATGTTATTTGACTTTTAATACATTCTAAGGCTGCATGGCGTAACTCTAATGAGGATTTGAAAAAAAGTCTCATGAAAGGCATGAGCTCTGCTTTGTTTCTTACGCGGGATGCACACGCTCCATTACTCTCTCTCTCTCATTCACAATTTGACAAGCACTTGAAAATGCCACAAATTTCCCTCTGGCCATCCTCCTTGTGTGGCTGTATCATTTAAAAGAAACATGCCTTTTGCGGAGGCAGTTGTGCTGATTATAAAAAATGACTATTTGCTTTTCCTGGCTGCACCTCTCACTCACATGGCTCTCTCAGATATCTCAATTCTTATTAGCCAATGCCAAGTCACATGATCGGGTCCTTCTCACAGGCCTTCTTTCAGCTCCAAAGTAGGCTACAAGTGAAGACAGACACATCAGTGACTGCGCAGGTCCTTCTCATAGGCTACTAATGACCATCAGCAGCATCAGAGCTTGGAGAAGCCTAGTTACTGCGACTACACAGTCACGTGGAATTTGACCGTGATTGCCGGTGTGGCGGTAATACGGTCACCCTAACAGCCCATCTAACATGGGGCACTCCGAACAACGGACACATTTTCTTTTTACAAATCTCATAAATTATGAAATTAACCAAAACTTGTTTCTAACAAGTGTAGCAAGTTGTCAACTCTGCAAACAATGTTTCCACTCCGAGAATGAGAACGATAAATTACCAAGCATCAAGATCTATTTAATCCCCCCCTCTTCTTGTCTAATACCCTTTACAGACAGACTGTACTGTTGCCGTGAGCAGCACTTACCTCAACAGCTAATATTTCCACAGCCTAATTGTAGCCTAACCAATATCTAAACAGAGGTTAACTGAAAAGAGAAATCGAACATTGATTGAGTTATCAAAACGATTCCCCAGGCTTTTCTCAAAGCGGTGTGAAACTGCTGAAATATTTGAAGACAGGCAGGTAAGGTAATGTTCCAAATATATTATCACAATTGGATGACTTTGGAGTTTCAGTAGGCAACAGTTTGATGCCTTAAATTGCATTTAGCCCACTTTAATTCAATATTTTCGTGCTCAATAGATGCCCTCTGCTGGTTTACATGAACATTAACGGCAATCACTGTGACACACCAGAGCATACCACAGCATACTGTATGGCACAACTTTTAAATGAGGAACCACGGTCTTGCACCTTGAGACATTAGGGGCTCCTTCAATCCATTTCGCAGAAGATCGACGTAATAGCAGCATTAAAATATTGAAGTAATTTTCAAAATTGACAACCTGCTACTGTAATGCTCCGGGTGTGGAGTCAAACGCAGGAGACAGAGAGTGCAATGCTGTGCGTCTTTAATAGCACCAATGCACCACAGTGTGCTCACAATAGTAACGGCCCCAAACACAGGGAATGAAAATGTACAACGGAAAAATCACGACCAGGCACTAACACGTACCTTTACAACAGAGCTGAATGTTACACTGAAATAATCCCGCACAACAACCAGGCGGGCCGGCTGTCTAATAAAGACAAACTAATTAAACATGAACAGGTGCTACCACTAAACATACAAGGAGGGGGAGGAAAGACAATCAGTGGCAGCTAATAGGCCGGTGACGACGACCGCCGAGCGCCACCCGCCCGGGAAAGGAAACCACCCTCGGTCGGACTCGTGACAGCAACACTTGTTAATTTCGAAATTGACAACTTGTTACACTTGTTAATTTTGAAATTGACAACCTGTTACACTTGTTAATTTCGAAATTGACAACCTGCTACACTTGTTAATTTCGAAATTCAGCCGACATATGCAATGTGTACCGTGAATAAACGGTACAACATTTCAATCACGCTATATTAATGGAGAACTTTCGCGATACGGATTGCATCGGGTGTTAAATTGTCCGATTGACAGTCTTTATTAGGACAAAAGTAGATATTTAGCTAAATAGGTGCTTCTCTAAATTCTACGATAAGAATTTTTCAAGAGTTTTATGCAAATATGAATCCCAAGGTCACAGACATTATACTTGTCTGTGGTGTCATGGACTAACAGCTGTGTGTATGTGTTTAGGAATGTTCAAGGTTCCATTTTCCCCCCCAAAAATGGCTGCCCAGGAAATGGAATATCCCAACAGAGACCGTCTGTGATAACATTACGAGGCTGAGAGGTTTCAGAACGGTGATGAAGAGTTGTGTGAAGAAGGATGTATGACACTTCTCCAGGTACTGTATTTGGACTTTTTAAAATAACTTTTTTTTAAAGTTATACGTTTCTAAGCCTTGTGCACTTAGATAACGCTGAAGCTCAAGAGAGTAGGATACATGACTATAAAGGGACCACAACTCTAAATCATAGTAGCAGGTGCAAGACGCTGTCAAAATATACATCCTCCTCAGACACTGAAACCAGCACCATCATTTCTCTACATGACCTGCTTACTAAGACAGTACAGGGTATACAGCCTGCTCGCTCACAGAATTCAGAACGAGGTTACAAATCTATTCACACTTCATCATTGTTCACTTAAATCCTTTGAATCCAACATCTTCAGTTTTGAAGCTACGTGGTGACTTACAGCAAACAGCCACACATTTCCTCAAAAGGCTACAAGGTACAATAATATGGTATCGTTTTATTTAACAAGGCAAGTCAGTTAAGGAAAAACATCTTATTTACAATGGCAGCCTAGGAACAGTGGGCTAACTGCATTGTTCAGGGGCAAAACAACAGATTTTTACCTTGTCAGCTCGAGGATTCGATTCTCGAAACCTTTCGGTTACTGGCCCAACGCCCTTACCAATAGGCTTCCTACCACCTCTACACTCTAACCACTAGGCTACCTACTACTACACTCTAACCACTAGGCTACCTACCTCCTCTAACCACTAGGCTACCTACCACCTCTACAGGCTACCTACCACCTCTACACTTTAACCACTAGGCTACCTACCACCTCTACACTCTAACCACTAGGCTACCTACCGCCTCTACACTCTAACCACTAGGCTACCTACCACCTCTACACTCTAAGCACTGCCACCTGTAATAAGAGTACAGTTATCAAAACATTGGCTGGCTAGTCATGGGTTGTTCTCAAGGTACACATAAGTCTAATAAACAAATTGTTAGTACTTAGGGTGCATCCCAAATGCCACCCTATCACCTATATAGTGCACTATATAGGGAAATGTACCATTTGGGACGTAGAATAAGGGAAAGGGGGATACCTAGTCAGATGTACAACTAAATGCCTTCAACTGAAATGTGTCTTCTGCATTCAGCTCAACCCCTCTGAATCAGAGAGGTGCGGTGGGGCCTTAATCAAAATCCACGTCTTTGGCATCTGAGGAACAGTGGGTTAACAGTCTTGCTCAGGGGCAGAACGACAGATTTTTTTCCTTGTCGTTGGGCCAGTAACCGAAAGGATGCTGGATCGAATATATCCCAATAGTTATTTTATTAGAATTTTGTGCACTTTGACGATGGTGTATTTAGGGAGTCAAGAGCTTACAGTACACCGAGGGTGGTAGAGAATTGTTACAGTAGATGGGTCGGTGGCACTGTGGAGACAGGCAGGAAGGATTTAGCTATCTGGCTGACTGGCTGGCCAGATGGATGGCTGGGTGGCTGACTGGCTGGCCAGATGGATTGCTGGATGGCTGACTGGCATTGTTCTGCCTTCCCAGAGACACAGCAGTTAGTAGAGAGGGCCATAGGGCAATTCTGGCAAAGGTCCATCTTTAGCTCATTGGTCCTGTCCATATTCATGTTATTTTTGCAAAAATATAATTATTTTGTTGTGTAGAAAATGCCCTCGGCCGATTTCTGGCCCTGGCAGTGAGTGGTGTCTTTCTGTTTCACTTTTAAGGCTGGAGAGGAGAGGCTATTAAGTGTGGACGTTTTTAGACAGACAAACAGGCAGACAGGCAGACAGACAGACAGACAGACAGACAGACAGACAGACAGACAGACAGACAGACAGACAGACAGACAGACAGACAGACAGACAGACAGACAGACAGACAGACAGACAGACAGACAGACAGACAGACAGACAGACAGACAGACAGACAGACAGACAGACAGACAGACAGACAGTGTAGCCTAGTCCTTGGGTTCTGTCCCTGCATTGGTGTTGCACTGATAATACAACAGCAGACCTGGGTTCAGATATTATTCAAAATATTTCAAACACGTTGAGCAATTGACTTTTAACCTCTAGTGACTCCCCATCCCGGGTCCGGGAGCTTAATCATCGACTGACACTAATTAGCATAACGCAACGGACATAAATATTCCTAGAAAATATTCCTATTCATGAAAATCACAAGTGAAATATATTGGAACACAGCTTAGCCTTTTGTTAATCACACTGTCATCTCAGATTTTCAAAATATGCTTTACAGCCAAAGCTAGACAAGCATTTGTGTAAGTTTATCGATAGCCTAGCATAGCATTTTGTCCAGCTAGCAGCAGGTAACTTGGTCACGGAAATCAGAAAAGAAATCAAATTAAATCGTTTACCTTTGATGAGCTTCGGATGTTTTCACTCACGAGACTCCCAGTTAGATAGCCAATGTTCCTTTTTTCCCAAAATATTATTTTTGTAGGCAAAATAGCTCCGTTTGTTCTTCACGTTTGGCTGAGAAATCAACCGGAAATTGCAGTCACGAAAACGTTCCATAACATCGACAGAAACATGGCAAACTTTGTTTATAATCAATCGTCAAGGTATTTCTCAAATATCTATTCAATAATATATCAACCGGGACAATTGGTTTTTCAGTAGGACCAATTGGAAAAATGGCTACCTCTGTATTTTACGCGAGAATCACTCTGAGAGCCATCAGGTGACCACTTACACAATGTAGCCGCTTACGGGTATTCTTCAACATAAAGGCGTAAAACTACGTCACAATGCTGTAGACACCTTGGGGAATACGTAGAAAGAGTAATCTGGTTGATAGCCCATTCACTGCTCAATAGAGACTCATTGTAACGCAGAGCTTCCAAAACATAAGGCACTTCCGGGTTGGATTTTTCTCAGGCTTTCGAACTGCAATATCAGTTCTGTTATACTCACAGACAATATTTTTACAGTTTGGGAAACTTTAGAGTGTTTTCTATCCTAAACCGTCAATTATATGCATATTCTAGCATCTTGTCCTGACAAAATATCCCGTTTACTATGGGAACGTTAATTTTTCCAAAAATGAATATACTGCCCCCGAGTGTAACGTTGTTCGTCTGTTGTATGAAGAGAGTCAGACCGAAATGCAGCGTGTAGGTTACTCATGACTTTAATTAAGATAAATGCGGTACATGAAATAACTGAAGAAGAAAACAACAAACGGAACGTGAAACTAATTACAGCCTATCTGGTGACTAACACAGAGACAGGTACAATCACCCACAAAATACAACGCGCACTCAGGCTACCTAAATACGGTTCCCAATCCGAGACAAATAGAATCACCTGACTCCAATTGAGAATCGCCTCAGGCAGCCAAGCCTAACTAGACACACCCCTAATCATACACAATCCCAATTAATACAAACCCCAATACGAAATACAACATATAAACCCATGTCACACCCTGGCCTACCCAAACATATAACAAAAACACAAGATACAATGACCAAGGCGTGACACCGAGTCACCTGCCCGGAGTGCCAGATGGGTGGGGTTTGCAGTTTTTCTGGCTTTTCTATTCGTTCCACTTGTTTTGTATTGGTTCTACTTTTAGTAGAAGGGAATAGGGTGCCATTTGAACCATTTGGGGCGGTAACCCTGGTGTTCTGTATCTGGGAAACAATTAGCTCAGCTGCCTGGTCCATACTAGGAGATTCATCTTATTAGCAATACAATATCCATATTCAGTTCAGCACAGCAGCAACTTCCCTGTCCGTCTGCAAAACCCAAACATGTTTTGGTACATTGCGAAACACCAGTTAGTTTTGTTCACTGAGGATGAGGGGAAACTTTATACCCTGTTTCTGGGCTAAAAGTTCTGCAGTTATTGACGACTGCCCTCATCCATAATAAGGCACTACTTGGGCCCCTGATTCACAGATGTGAAGGAAGGGCTTTCTCCCCTCAAATTCAGAGGATTATTTAAATATTCATCATGTTTATGCTGAAAATTATTAGTTAAATATTCATCATGTTTATGATAGAAAGGGGAGGCAAATGAGTGATTCATTGAAATGTTTTTGTCAGGTTGGTTTTATAAATGTATGTTTCCATCATCCATGCTTTTTAATGAATTCTTTGAGGAACTCTGAACACAAGTCTTAGACTTCAGCTTAGCTCAGACCCAGGCTTTAGCTCAGAGGGCTAACGCTGTCCTATGACACACTGAAAGCCCTAGGATTGAACCCAGCCCGTCACATGTACACAGTGATTTGTGTAAAGCTGCTAGTCAGCAACACCAGCCCAGCTCTGTGTCAGTATGAAGGATATATAGAGACTTGTCCTTGACCTCATTCCTCTGCATATGATTCAGTTAGCATCGCTGTCACATCTCTGTTTCATCTGTCAGCAATACACAGGATGTATAATACCTGGTATGGTGCCTTACTGGAAGATGTATAATACCTGGTATGGTACCTTGCTGGAAGATGTATAATACCTGGTATGGGACCTTACTGGAAGATGTGTAGTACCTGGTATGGGACCTTACTGGAAGATGTGTAGTACCTGGTATGGGACCTTACTGGAAGATGTGTAGTACCTGGTATGGGACCTTACTGGAAGATGTGTAGTACCTGGTATGGTACCTTACTGGAAGATGTGTAGTACCTGGTATGGTGCCTTACTGGAAGATGTGTAGTACTTGGTATGGTAGCTGCTCTATCATTTTAAACCCTCTACCAACCATTCACATACCCAGATCTTGGAGGATATTATTTTTTTACTGCTTTCTGTTTCTGCTATAAACTGCTTATCTGGCTCAACAAGATGTATTTTTTAGACCAAAGGTAGACCAATGGTACAAGTAATACTACTTACTGCCAAGCCTCAGCTTTTGCTTTCAAGTCCTGTCTTCTAAAAATTATATTTATCTTTCATATAAATGGGATTCACTTTATAAATGAGACTAATACAAAAACCTTCTAACAAAAGTTAACATTGATACAACATTGTCTTCCCAGGGATGTCGAATAGCCTCTTTTGCTTTCAAGGTCTCTAAAAATTATATTTATCTTTCATATAAATGGGAATTTATAAATGAGACCAATACAAAAACCTTCTAACAAAAGTTAACATTGATTTTGTCATTTATTATTTATTATCTTGTCTTGGTCTGAAGGGGAATGTTAACATTGATACAACATTGTCTTCCCAGGGATGTCGAATAGCCTCTTGGTCTGAAGGGGAACAGGGACATTGAGTTCCATTATCCTTTTAATACGTTCCATTATAAAAAATAAATAAAGGTAAAATGAGATATTTCTACAAACACAGCTCTACTACAATGCTGACCATGCTTTCGTTTCTGCATCTCTGCCTTCCATTAAAACATTACACAAGATCGGCAGCCATTTTGAAATCAGAGCCTGCTTTTGTATTTGTCCCTGGCTCGGAGGAGCTAGATAACAAAGAATGGTGGCGTAATTAAAATGTTCCACGGCCTGAGGGACTTTCTATCTCTCTCTGCTGTGACACTGGAACCAACTCCAAGGGCTCTTTCCAATCTGTTTTGCTGAAGCGTTACAGATTACCCAATAGAAATGTAATCCCTTGATTCGGCTATACACAAGTTATGTTTCGGGTCAATTTGAGTTGGTACAGTATTTTTTTAATTTTTTTATTTATTTAACCGTGCTTCTACAACTGCATTGTTTGCTGTTTGGGGTTTTAGGGTTTATGTAAAAGCACTTTGTGACATCGGCTGATGTAAAAACAAAAAAAAAAGCTTTAGAAATACTTTGGATTGAACCTTATTTTTAACTAAGTCAGTGAAGAACAAATTGTTATTTACAACGACGGCCCACCCCGGCCTACCCCTGGCCTACCCCAGCCTACCCCTGGCCTACCCCTGGCCTACCCCGGCCTACCCCTGGCCTACCCCGGCCTACCCCTGGCCTACCCCGGCCTACCCCTGGCCTACCCCGGCCTACCCCGGCCTACCCCTGGCCTACCCCAGCCTACCCCGGCCTACCCCGGCCTACCCCTGGCCTACCCCGGCCTTCCCCGGCCTACCCCAGCCTACCCCTGGCCTACCCCGGCCTACCCCGGCCTACCCCGGCCTACCCTTGGCCTACCCCTGGCCTACCCCTGGCCTACCCCAGCCCTACCCCTGGCCTACCGGGTAACTCTCCTCCTGGGTCGTCTCAGACCGCTCTCTCCGGGTTTCATCCCGGTCTGCCTTTGTCTGCGGGGAAGTCTTAACGGTCAAAACTTCCTTCCGCAGGAGAGGGCCAATTTCAGACAGACGTCACAGTTTGGAGGAGTTCGCGTTTGGATAGTCTCTCTTCCGGGTTTCATCCCCAGCAGCCAGAGAGGGCCAATCAGACGATTTCTTACGCAGCCTTTCAGAAACCCTGCGTCTTGGGCAGAACAGCTCCCCTGCCTACCCCTGGCCTACCCCTGGCCTACGCCGGCCTACGCCTGGCCTACCCCGGCCTACACCTGGCCTTCCCCGGCCTACCCCGGTCTACCCCGGCCTACCCCGGCCTACACCTGGCCTTCCCCGGCCTACCCCGGCCTAAACCTGGCCTTCCCGGCCTACCCCGGCCTACCCCAGACAAACCCTGGATGTGCACTGCCCTATGGGACTCCCCATCACGGCCAGATGTGATACAGCCTGGATTTGAAGTATCCAGTGCCTTAGACCGCTGTGCCACTCTGGAGCCTCAGTATGCAGTGTCTAATTTGTAAATCGGGGGGGGGGTGATGGAACAAAAAGTGAGCGCGAGATGGGGGTGACCTGGGGGCTCTGAAAATCACAGTTAAAATAAAGCATTGCATATCATCACATAGTGGTATAGGGCAGTAGAGGCACTTGAAGACATGTTTTTGTAGTCTGAGGTTCGGGAAAAATGCGTCCTTTTTATAAACGCATTTCATGCAATTCTGTGTCATTTGACATGACTGGAGACATGAGCAGAATATGTTTTAATACCACACAAACGATCAAAATGACAGGCGACTTTCACACGGACAAACCGCGATGGCCGATGTGCTCGTGCCAAAAGCCTATCTCTCTTGTTTTAGGTTGTAAAACAATGTTCTTCGCTCAATATGCCTATTTGGAACTAGATTAAAACATTTCAGTAGCCTACAGACAAATACCTATTTTTTGTTTCAGCAGGAGCCATTTGCATTCCAAACTGTGCTATCCTAGCATTGTATTTGAAATATTGTGAAAGGTTTGTTTTGGCTGCATACTGTTCACTGACAGATTCGCCAAGCATTCCCGACTCTAGGCAATGCCTTGTGATTGGTACAATACAGCTAGGCTCTTTAAAAAATAAATACGTTATTGATAGGCCTACTTCTGGTTTAGTGTTCTAGAACTTTGACAAATGTATTTACATTTATCAGGGTTGCTACGGCAACACCAGGATCTTTCACGTGGCTATGATTCTGTCAGGAAATAAATTATGAAGTGCAATGCTGGAGAAATAGTTGCAGCCTCATGTCAATCAGAGCAGAGAGAGATCATATAAAAAATTAAAAAAACATTCTAGGCTACAATGAAATCAATTCTGAGAATATCAAGACGCCATTAGGCTATGTGTTTTTAGAGAGCAGGAGAATAAACAGATGAGACGACTCAAATTATTCTCATTTTTACATTGCAAACATTATATCCCGTCAAATTGGTTCCAGAACGAAGCAGTGTTATTAAAACTGACAGGTGCCAGAACCTGTTCCGGACAGAATCCAGATCAAATGAAGCAACGACAGTAAGAATGTTCAGTTACTACAGTTTCCATTGTCTACATGTGGAATTTTTCAGATGCTATTTTCCTTGGGTTGCCCCAACCGTTCAAAAGTTAGAGACAAATGTTTGATAAAAAGTCAAATCCGCTAGATCAGAATTTGTCAAAAATTCAGTTTCAGCACATCTTCAGATTAGTGTTGCTCAGCCACATCAAAAAGGGAAATCATACTTATATCTATGTGATCGGCAAGGACCCACCATTCCTGTGTATAAAAAAAACAGCTTGTTTCTAGGACACACAGTTCAAGAGTTACAAGTCAAAGGTCAAGGGTCAAATTCATTTAAGATCAGTTTTGCTCAACCTCTGAGCCTCGTAAGGAAAGCAAATGGACCCATAACATCATGGATGTCACTATTCTGGTACTGGGTCTAATTGTTTAATGCCATCCTTCATTTAGGGTTTTACAAGTTTGAGTATTTTTGAGTATTTTTTGTGATTTCAAACAACAGAAAAAAATTAAAATAAGTATTTTTTGACCCGGAACAAAAGCGAACTGTTTTAAAGGTCATTTCTGATTGAGCCAAACAAATTCAGCGTTTCCCAAAAATACAGTCTCTGCTAGCAAGGCAACATTGCCTTTAAATAGTAACGCTGAATTGCTCAACTTAATTTCTAAATGAATTTCAGATTTGCGAAGAGGTAATATGTTTCACTACAGACAGGGGTTTACATAGAAACACACACACACACACACACACACACACACACACACACACACACACACACACACACACACACACACACACACACACACACACACACACACACACACACACACACACACACACACACACACACACACACACACACACACACACACACACACACACTGTCCTCCCTGTTCAATGGAATGGAATTAAACCACTCCTGAGCTGAGAGGTTTTTTATTGCGTCCTGTCCATTAACATTGCAACACATCGGGTATGGCACTTATGTTGGGCTGGGACAGAGGCCATCTGTAGCTTCATCAAATCCCCATCAGGCCCCCATCAGCAGGCTCAGCACAGCAAGGACACCAGGGGGCCACTGACACCTCAAGGACACCAGGGGGCAACTGACACCTCAAGGACACCAGGGGGCCACTGACACCTCAAGGACACCAGGGGACAACTGACACCTCAAGGACACCAGGGGCCAACTGACACCTCAAGGACACCAGGGGGCCACTGACACCTCAAGGACACCAGGGGGCAACTGACACCTCAAGGACACCAGGGGGCCACTGACACCTCAAGGACACCAGGGGGCCACTGACACCTCAAGGACACCAGGGGGCCACTGACACCTCAAGGACACCAGGGGCCCACTGACACCTCAAGGACACCAGGGGGAGAAGTAGAAGATCTGGGGTAGGAGAAGACCTGGGGTAGGAGAAGAACTGGGGTAGGGGAAGAACTGGGGTAGGAGAAGACCTGGGGTAGGAGAAGAACTGGGGTAGGGGAAGAACTGGGGTAGGGGAAGAACTGGGGTAGGAGATGAACTGGGGTAGGAGATGACCTGGGGTAGGAGAAGACCTGGGGTAGGAGAAGACCTGGGGTAGGAGAAGACCTGGGGTAGGAGATGACCTGGGGTGGTGGAAGACCTGGGGTAGGAGATGACCTGGGGTAGGAGATGACCTGGGGTAGGAGAAGACCTGGGGTAGGAGAAGAACTGGGGTAGGAGATGACCTGGGGTAGGAGAAGACCTGGGGTAGTAGATGACCTGGGGTAGGAGAAGACCTGGGGTAGGAGATGACCTGGGGTAGGAGATGACCTGGGGTAGAAGAATACCTGGGGTAGGAGATGACCTGGGGTAGGAGATGACCTGGGGTAGGAGAAGACCTGGGGTAGGAGATGACCTGGGGTAGGAGAAGACCTGGGGTAGGAGATGACCTGGGGTAGGAGATGACCTGGGGTAGGAGAAGACCTGGGGTAGGAGCTGACCTGGGGTAGGAAAAGACCTGGGGTAGGAGAAGACCTGGGGTAGGAGATGACCTGGGGTAGGAGAAGACCTGGGGTAGGAGAAACCTGGGGTCAATCTGGGTTATGTAGTTGATTTCTTCCCTGATTTCTTCTTCATTTTCAAAAGGATTGTACTTCAAGGTGGCAACAAAGAAACATCAGTCTGTTTGTGTTCAGAAACCAATCTGATGCACCTCAAAGACACTGGGTTAACAGAGGACGGATTTTAGCCAGAGATTATAATGCATTTATAACATAGTATAATAGTTATTTGTAATATACTCGTTAAGTATCAATGGGTCTACAGAAGGCCTATTTATTCATAAATTGAAATTACCCCTGTATAGCTCGGAAATATTCCAGAGAACATGAATCTCATTTACGAATGAGTCCTGTAAAAACCCAAATACATCAGCCTTCCCCACACATTTAGAAAGCAATCTGATGTCCCCCCCTCATCTCATCTCAACCAACCGTGATCTAATGTCTCCTCATGTGAATACCAGTAGTAATCAGCTGTAATGTCTCCTCATGTGAATACCAGTAGTAATCAGCTGTAATGTCTCCTCATGTGAATACCAGTAGTAATCAGCTGTAATGTCTCCTCATGTGAATACCAGTAGTAATCAGCTGTAATGTCTCCTCATGTGAATACCAGTAGTAATCAGCTGTAATGTCCCCTCTCTACCATTCAACATCACAGGATAGAATAGCTCATATCTATGTTCTCAATTTAAAACTAAGCCACTCCTAGCCTTCAAGAGCCAAAGAGCCTAAATTACAAATCAACCCCAGCTGGGATTGGTATCTCTGCACCTCACAGCCCCCCCCCCCACCTCCATCTTCCCCCCCCCCATTAACCAAACACCCTCTTGGAGAAATTGTTATTTATGTATTAAACCGACGGCATCCATAAATAAAAGATGCTGTTCCCAGACACGTAAACACACACATACGTACGCACACACACACACGTACGTACGCACACACACACATGTACGTACGCACACACACACACATGTACGTGCGCACACACACACATACGTGCGCACAAACGCAGTGTTCCCTGAGCCTGGAATAAAACCGTTTATCCTGATTCTAAAACATGTTCTGGGAGGAGGGGAGCTTGCGCCTAGTGAGCACTGAGCTACAAAACCAACCACACAAACACATGTTCTGGGAGGAGGGGAGCTTGCGCCTAGTGAGCACTGAGCTACAAAACCAACCACACAAACACATGTTCTGGGAGGAGGGGAGCTTGCGCCTAGTGAGCACTGAGCTACAAAACCAACCACACAAACACATGTTCTGGGAGGAGGGGAGCTTGCGCCTAGTGAGCACTGAGCTACAAAACCAACCACACAAACACATGTTCTGGGAGGAGGGGAGCTTGCGCCTAGTGAGCACTGAGCTACAAAACCAACCACACAAACACATGTTCTGGGAGGAGGGGAGCTTGCGCCTAGTGAGCACTGAGCTACAAAACCAACCACACAAACACATGTTCTGGGAGGAGGGGAGCTTGCGCCTAGTGAGCACTGAGCTACAAAACCAACCACACAAACACATGTTCTGGGAGGAGGGGAGCTTGCGCCTAGTGAGCACTGAGCTACAAAACCAACCACACAAACACATGTTCTGGGAGGAGGGGAGCTTGCGCCTAGTGAGCACTGAGCTACAAAACCAACCACACAAACACATGTTCTGGGAGGAGGGGAGCTTGCGCCTAGTGAGCACTGAGCTACAAAACCAACCACACAAACACATGTTCTGGGAGGAGGGGAGCTTGCGCCTAGTGAGCACTGAGCTACAAAACCAACCACACAAACACACGATTTTGAATAACCTAACATCCAAACGTAGTGAACACGCTCAGGTTAATGGTGTTTGATGCTTTCGAGAATCACTCTACTTACAGTAGAACAGCAAGCCAACCATATGGTCCCTTTGATACATGTCCCGATAGAATGGGAGAGACACTTCAATAGTCATCACACAAAGGATTCTCTCAGTGAGTGAATTGTGGGAGCGAGAGATAGAGAGACAGAGAGACAGAGAGACAGAGAGACAGAGAGACAGAGAGAGAGAGAGATAGAGAGACAGAGAGACAGAGAGACAGAGAGACAGAGAGACAGACAGACAGACAGACAGACAGACAGACAGACAGACAGACAGACAGACAGACAGACAGACAGACAGACAGACAGACAGACAGACAGGATCATTTAGCTATTTGATTTGTAATTTTAGGACCCCTTTTAGGTTTCACAAAAATACATTTCAAAATTATTTGATAAAGTGTTGTCAAATATTGCTTATGAAATATATATATATATATATATATATATATATATAAACTATCTCCCATTATTCCATTCATTTTTAAGGGGTACTTTTAGACGATTCTATTGACACTTGTCAGAACAAAAGGGAGAACACCATATTCTGAAGTGCGGTCAAATTAGTTTATAACCCGAACAGATGTCTCCTGGTCTGACAATTTATTTGGAATGACTTGACTTGTTAAATAGTATTTTAGTTTAATAGTATTTATGATATTAAGGAGAGGAGAGTAGAGTAGGAGAAGAGGATATGTTTACAGCTATTAGGTTGAAATGTACTTTACATGGGTGAATCTTAATTCGACAGCACATGGGTGAATCTTAATTCGACAGCACATGGATAAATATTCATTTAACAGTACATGGGTAAATGTTCATTCAACAGTACTGTCACGCCATGATCTTTTTTCACCTGTCCTTGTGATTGTCTCCACCCACCTCCAGGTGTCAACTGTTTCCCCATTAGTCCCTGGGTATTTCATCTGGTTTTCCGTTTGTCTGTTGCCAGTTCGTCTTGTCTTGCAAAGTCAACCAGCATGTTTTTCCGTGCGCCTGCTTTTTCGTATCTCTCTTTTGCTAGTCCTCCCTGTTTTGACCCTTGCCTGCATTGATTCTGAACCCGCCTGCCTGACCATACTGCCTGCCCTGACCTCGAGCCTGCCTGACCATACTGCCTGCCCTGACCTCGAGCCTGCCTGACCATACTGCCTGCCCTGACCTCGAGCCTGACCATGCCTGACCATACCTGCCTGACCTGCCCTGACCTCGAGCCTGCCTGACCATACTGCCTGCCCTGACCTCGAGCCTGCCTGACCATACTGCCTGCCCTCGACCTCCTGACCATACTGCCTGCCCTGACCTCGACCATACTGCCTGCCCTGACCTCGAGCCTGCCTGACCATACTGCCTGCCCTGACCTCTGAGCCTGCCCTGACCATACTGCCTGCCCTGACCATACTGCCTGCCCTGACCATTCTGCCTGCCCTGACCTCGAGCCTGCCTGACCATACTGCCTGCCCTGACCATACTGCCTGCCCTGACCATACTGCCTGCCCTGACCATACTGCCTGCCCTGACCATACTGCCTGCCCTGACCTCGAGCCAGCCTGCCACTCTGTACTTCCTGGACTCTGACCTTGTTATGATATTTTGCCTGTCCACGACCATTCTCTTGCCTGCCCCTTGGATACTAATAAATATCAGAGACTCGAACCATCTGCCTCCCGTGTCGGCATCTGGGTCTCGCCCTGTGCCGTTTATAATACATGGGATAAACGTTAATTCAACAATACATTGGTGTATAATACAGCTGGAGAAGGCTGATGCAGCGAGAAGAAAAGCCAGTCTCTCTCTCTCGAAGGACCTGCTAGCTCATTTAGAGAGCTTTGATCTGGAACATGTTAATTGCTTGATAGCGATGAGTTCTGTTGTTATTCTCTTTAATCTACTGTAGCTACCACAAAAGGGGCGGCAGGAAGCCTAGCAGTTAAACCATTGTTCCACCGACAAGGTGAAAAATCTGTCGATGTGCCCTTGAGCGAGGAACTTAACACTGATTGCTCCAGGGTCTCCGTTGATAATGACTGACCCAACTCTCCGTTGATAATGACTGACCCAACTCTCCGTTGATAATGACTGACCCAACTCTCCGTTCAGACAGACAGACAGACAGACAGACAGACAGACAGACAGACAGACAGACAGACAGACAGACAGACAGACAGACAGACAGACAGACAGACAGACAGACAGACAGACAGACAGCTTTACTCTAGACACGGTAATGATATACCCTTCTGTACAGTAACACACCATCCTCTCTCTCTCTCTCTCTCTCTCTCTCTCTCTCTCTCTCTCAACCATCTTTCCCTGACATTGTTGCCATAGTTGTTAGTTTCAGTAGTGTGCACGACAGTCAGTTTCTGCTTTGGCCAACTTGTCACTGGCGTGTTTGACAACTACTGCATAGCGTTGTTGAATGTTGAAACAGCCTGTTACCAAGAGCCTAGAGCTTCACCATCAGGACAGGGAATGAATCAGTCTACAGTTGCATACCAAATATGTAAGCTAGAAAACCATATTGAAGAGTCAACTCCTTTAGGAGAATATATGAAACCTCTAACGTTATTTGAAGCCAGTTCCAGACCGTCCTAAGATCTGGAGGGACTGAGAGAGATAAGCTCTGGGTTAAAGATATCTTACAGGCGGCTGGAAGACTCTCTCCCTCCCTCTCTCTCTCTTTCTCTCTCTCTTTCTCTCTTTCTCCCCCTCTCTCTCACCATCCCCTTCTCTCTCTCTCCCACTCCCCCCCTCCCTCTGTCTGTCTCAAACCATCCCTCACGCTTCTCTCTGTCTGTCTCCCTCTCCATCTCTCTCATTATCTCTGTCCAAACTTCTGTCCAAAACCCTTGCTTTTGACTTTCGTCACTGTGGGTATGAATATGGGAGGACAGAAGGATAAGAGGAGAGGAGGATAACAGGAAAGGAGGTAATGAGGAGAGGAGGATATGAGGAGGTGAAGAGGTTATGAGGAGAGGAGGAGAGTAGTCTTAGTAGGACCTTTTTTTCACCCCTTGCTGAAGGGGGACTGAAGTGTGCGTGACACACTATTGACTCTCTATTGGCTAGTTTCCTAGTCAGTATACTGTGGTGCAGAACTCCTTGACTACAGTTTCTTAGTCAGTATACCATGGTGCAGAACTCCTTCACTACAGTTTCCTAGTCAGTATACCGTGGTGCAGAACTCCTTCACTACAGTTTCCTAGTCAGTACACCGTGGTGCAGAACTCCTTCACTACAGTTTCCTAGTCAGTACACCGTGGTGCAGAACTCCTTCACTACAGTTTCCTAGTCAGTATACCGTGGTGCAGAACTCCTTGACTACAGTTTCCTAGTCAGTATACCGTGGTGCAGAACTCCTTGACTACAGTTTCCTAGTCAGTATACCGTGGTGCAGAACTCCTGACTACAGTTTCCTAGTCAGTATACCGTGGTGCAGAACTCCTTGACTACAGTTTCCTAGTCAGTATACCGTGGTGCAGAACACCATGACTACAGTTTCCTAGTCAGTACATCGTGGTGCAGAATCTGAACTAACACTTCATATAAAACTTCCTGGTAACACAAATGGTTTAATAAAAAATTATTAGGAAATGAAATAAAATAAAATGTATTTATATAGAACTCCGTACATCAGCTGATATCTGAAAGTGTTGCACAGAAACCCAGCCTAAAACCCCAAACAGCAAGCAATGCAGGTTTAGAAGTACGTTGGCTAGGAAAAACTCCCTAGAAAGGCCAAAACCTAGGAAGAAACCTAGAGAGGAACCAGGCTCTGAGGGATGGCCAGTCCTCTTCTGGCTGTGCCGGGTGGAGATTATAACAGTACATGGCCAAGATGTTCAAATGTTCATAAATGACCAGCATGGTCAAATAATAATAATCACAGTAGTTGTCGAGGGTGCAGTAAGTCAGCACCTCAGGAGTAAATGTCAGTTGGCTTTTCATAGCCGATCATTCAGAGTATCTCTACCGCTCCTGCTGTCTCTAGAGAGTTGAAAACAGCAGGTCTGGGACAGGTAGCACGGCCGGTGAACAGGTCAGGGTTCCATAGCCGCAGGCAGAACAGTTGAAACTGGAGCAGCAGCACGGCCAGGTGGACTGGGGACAGCAAGGAGTCATCATGCCAGGCAGTCCTGAGGCATGGTCCTAGGGCTCAGGTCCTCCGAAAACAATGGAAAAACATTGACTGCATTACACATTTCAGCATACAGGATCAGATCGTCATTCAGCGTACAGGATCAGATTGTCATTCAGCGTACAGGATCAGATCGGCATTCAGCGTACAGGATCAGATCAGCATTCAGCATACAGGATCAGATCGTCATTCAGCGTACAGGATCAGATCGGCATTCAGCGTTCAGGATCGGATCAGCGTACAGGATCAGATCGGCATTCAGCGTACAGGATCAGATCAGCATTCAGTGTACAGGATCAGATCGGCATTCAGCGTTCAGGATCGGATCAGCATTCAGCGTACAGGATCAGATCGGCATTCAGCGTACAGGATCAGATCGAATTCAGCGTACAGGATCAGATCAGCATTCAGCGTACAGGATCAGATCAGCATTCAGCGTTCAGGATCAGATCAGCATTCAGCGTACAGGATCAGATCAGCATTCAGCGTACAGGATCAGATCAGCGTTCAGCGTACAGGATCAGATCAGCATTCAGCGTACAGGATCAGATCAGCGTTCAGGATCAGATCAGCATTCAACAAGGAAGTAACTTAACACTGTTGAAAAACATGAACTTAAAATGTCTATTGCTGTTAGTGTAAAGTGGTCCTTTTGTTTTTCTACTTCAACAAATGTACAATACATGTTGCTTGTCTTGAATCAGGGAACCGTCTCTCATCTCGATCGTATGTAGACTGTTAAGGTTTTCTTCAGTCGAAGGAGAGGAGGAACAAAATGCAGCGTGGTTATCTTGATACATCTTTAATAAAGATAATAACGAACAATACAAAAACAATAAACTTAACGTGAAAAACCTAAACAGCCCTATCTGATGCAAACAAACACAGAGACAGGAACAATCACCCACAAAACACTCAAAGAATATGGCTGCCTAAATATGGTTCCCAATCAGAGACAACGATACACACCTGCCTCTGATTGAGAACCACTCCAGGCAACCATAGACTTACCTAAACAACTATACTACACACAACCCCATAAATCTAATAAACCCCTAGACAAGACACATAAATCATCCATGTCACACCCTGGCCTGACCAACATAATAAAGAAAACACAAAATACTAAGGCCAGGGCGTGACAACAGTGGCCACGCTTAACTTAATCTATGAAAACATTTCAAATTCAGAAAGAAGATGGAGGATGCAACTTGATGACATGTCAAACTCTGTCCAGCAATGTTGAAATGGCTGTCAATCAAAATGACGTAGCAAAGAAGACAATACTTGTCTATTATGTGGAGTCAGAATGTGTTTGGTTTTTCTTCTTTTGGTCAACCGCCTAGTTACTGAATTACTATTCCAACAAAGTTGACCAGAAAGAAACTCACAAGCACAGGATAAAGGGGGGGGAGGAGGAGTTGTCACTGTTCGTGACAGGTACACTATAAAGGGGTGGTGTTGTCACAGTTGTCCATTATAATGTCCGTCATTGTTCTTATCTTATGAAGCAACGTCATATCTATACCAGTATATCACGTAGTGGAACCACACTTCTGGTAAACACAACACGTTGCACAGTGAGAGTCTTCCAACATTGCATACAGTCTTCAAATACTGTAGGTGATGAACATCTGAACAATCTCTTGCTAAGAAAGTCTTTTTGTCATTTCCTGATTCCACCATGTTGCATATATCATACCAAACAGTGATGTCATCAATAATAACACAAGGTGCACGGCGCCAGCTTCGTAAAGGTGGACTCCGTGGGAGGGGTTGTAAAACCAACTTCCTCTGCTTAGTGCTTTCCCCTCCCTCCGTTTCTACTTTACTGCTGGGTAGTGTGGAGCCTGGTGTGGGAAAAACAGGGCCTCTCCTGAAATATTAATCCACCTGACAGATACTGACTACCTAAACCTGGCGCGAAGGACTCATGGGCTGCACAGGGGCAGCAGGATGGCAGAGAGAGACTAGAGGTCAGGCATGTCTGGCTCAGCGTGTACACTCCCCTGTGGCAGACAGGCTGGCAAGGCAGACCACACGCACACACACACACACACACACACACGCACGCACACACGCACACACACGCACGCACACGCACACGCACACGCACACACACGCACACGCACACGCACGCACGCACGCACATGCACGCGCACACACACACACACACACACACACACACACACACACACACACACACACACACACACACACACACACACACACACACACACACACACACACACACACACACACACACACACAGATAAACACACACACACACACACACAGCGTGTAGACTCCCCCGAGACAGACAGATAGGGGTGGGTGGGACTGCCAGAGACGAAGAGGCCAAGCGATGCCCCGGAACCTCAGGGCTGGAATCTAGTCTCTCAGGGAGAATGGCAGAGGCTAGATAGTGGAGAGAGGAGGGGAGGGGTGAAGATGGGTAAGTATGGCTGAGGAGGGTGAGGTTGGATGATGTGGAGTGAGGTGAGGTGAGATGAGATGAGGTGAGGTGAGGTGAGGTGAGGTGGAGTGGAGTGAGGTGGAGTGGAGTGCTGTGAGGTGGAGTGAGGTAGAGTGGGGTGAGGTGGAGTGGAGTGAGGTGGAGTGGAGTGAGGTGGAGTGGAGTGGAGTGGAGTGGAGGTGAGGTGAGGTGAGGTGGAGTGGAGTGAGGTGGAGTGGGGTGGAGTGAGGTGAGGTGGAGTGGAGGGAGTGAGGTGAGGTGGAGTGAGGTGGAGTGGGGTGAGGTGAGGTGGAGTGGAGTGGAGTGGAGTGAGGTGGAGTGGAGGAGGTGGAGTGGAGTGAGGTGGAGTGGAGTGAGGTGGAGGGAGTGAGGTGAGGTGAGATGAGGTGAGGTGAGGTGAGGTGAGGTGGAGTGGGGTGAGGTGAGTTGGAGTGGAGTGGAGTGCTGTGAGGTGGAGTGAGGTGGAGTGGAGTGAGGTGGAGTGGG
This sequence comes from Oncorhynchus gorbuscha, assembly GCF_021184085.1. Taxonomy (NCBI): domain Eukaryota; kingdom Metazoa; phylum Chordata; class Actinopteri; order Salmoniformes; family Salmonidae; genus Oncorhynchus; species Oncorhynchus gorbuscha. The sequence continues at coordinate 73,842,644 of NC_060180.1, read as the reverse complement.
GTGAGGTGAGGTGAGGTGAGGTGAGGTGGAGTGGGGTGAGGTGAGGTGGAGGGGGTGAGGTGAGGTGAGATGGATTGGAGTGCTGTGAGGTGGAGTGAGGTGGAGTGTAGTGAGGTGGAGGGAGTGGAGTGGAGTGAGGTGGAGTGGGGTGAGGTGAGGTGAGGTGAGGTGGAGGGAGTGAGGTGGAGGGAGTGAGGTGGAGGGAGTGGAGTGGGGTGAGGTGGGGTGGAGTGGGGTGAGGTGAGGTGAGGTGGAGTGGAGTGCTGTGAGGTGGAGTGAGGTGGAGTGGAGTGAGGTGGAGTGGGGTGAGGTGAGGTGAGGTGGAGTGGGGTGAGGTGAGGTGAGGTGGAGTGGAGTGGAGGAGGTGAGGTGGAGTGAGGTGAGGTGAGATGGAGTAAGGTGAGGTGAGGTGAGGTGAGGTGAGGTGAGGTGAGGTGAGGTGGAGTGGGGTGGGTGGTGAGGGAGTGGAGTGGAGTGCTGTGAGGTGGAGTGAGGTGGAGTGGAGTGGAGTGGAGTGGAGTGAGGTGGAGTGGGGTGAGGTGAGGTGAGGTGAGGTGGAGTGGGGTGAGGTGAGGTGAGGTGGAGTGGGGTGAGGTGAGGTGAGATGGATTGGAGTGCTGTGAGGTGGAGTGAGGTGGAGTGTAGTGAGGTGGAGTGGAGTGGAGTGGAGTGAGGTGGAGTGGGGTGAGGTGAGGTGAGGTGAGGTGGAGTGGAGTGAGGTGGAGTGGAGTGAGGTGGAGTGGAGTGGAGTGGGGTGAGGTGAGGTGGAGTGGGGTGAGGTGAGGTGAGGTGGAGTGGAGTGCTGTGAGGTGGAGTGAGGTGGAGTGGAGTGAGGTGGAGTGGGGTGAGGTGAGGTGAGGTGGAGTGGAGTGGGGTGAGGTGAGGTGAGGTGAGGTGGAGTGGAGTGGAGTGAGGTGAGGTGGAGTGAGGTGAGGTGAGATGGAGTGGAGTGGATTGGGGGGAGGTGGAGTGAGCACACAGTCAGTAACTCTACCGCACAGTTAGACTCTACCACACAGTCAGTTATCTCCAGCCTTCAGTTAGACTCTAACACACAGTCAGACTCTAACACACAGTCAGACTCTAACACACAGTCAGTTAGACTCTAACACACAGTGAGTTAGACTCTAACACACAGTCAGTTAGACTCTAACACACAATCAGGTAGACTCTACCACACAGTCAGTTAGACTCTAACACACAGTGAGTTAGACTCTAACACACAGTCAGACTCTAACACACAGTCAGACTCTAACACACAGTTAGACTCAAACACACAGTTAGACTCTAACACACAGTCAGACTCTCACACACAGTCAGTTAGACTCTAACACACATTTCCATCTCCATCCTACCATCTCCATCCTACAGTCTCCATCTCCATCCTACCATCTCTTTCTCTATCCTACCGTCTCCATGTCATCCTACCATTTCCATCTCCATCCTACCATCTCCATCTCCATCCTGCCATCTCCATGTCATCCTACTGTCTCCATCATACCGTGTCCATCGCCATCCTACCGTCTCCTTCTCCATCCTACCGTCTCCTTCTCCATACTTCCATCTCCATCCTACCATCTCCATCCTACAGTCTCCATCTCCATCCTACCATCTCTTTCTCTATCCTACCGTCTCCATGTCATCCTACCATTTCCATCTCCATCCTTCCGTCTCCATCTCCATCCTACCGTCTCCATCTCCATCTCCATCCTACCGTCTCCTTCTCCATCCTACCATCTCCATCCTTCCGTCTCCATCCTTCCGTCTCCATCTCATCCTACTGTCACCATCTCCATCCTTCCGTCTCCATCTCCATCCTACCGTCTCTCCCTCCATCCTTCCATCTCTATTCTACAGTCTCCTTCTCCATCCTACCGTCTCCCTCTCCATCCTTCCATCTCTATTCTACCGTCTCCATCTCCATCCTACCGTCTCTCCCTCCATCCTTCCATCTCTATTCTACCGTCTCCTTCTCCATCCTACCGTCTCCCTCTTCATCCTTCCGTCTCCATCTCCATCCTACCGTCTCCATGTCATCTTACCGTCTCCATCTCCATCCTACCGTCTCCCTCTCCATCCTGCCATCTCCATCTTACCGACTCCCTCTCCATCCTTCCGTCTCCATCTCCATCCTACCATCTCCATGTCATCCTACCTTCTCCATCCTACCGTCTCCTTCTCCATCCTACCTTCTCCATCCTACCGTCTCCTTCTCCATCCTACCGTCTCCTTCTCCATCCTACCGTCTCCATCTCCATCCTACCGTCCTCTTCTCCATCCTACCGTCTCCTTCTCCATCCTACCGTCTCCTTCTCCATCCTACTGGCTCTTTCAACAACACTGTGTTGTGCTTCAAAGGATCTCCGCTTACAGAGGTGTTTGTTAGCTCTCGACTCACCTGCCACTAACTACAGCTCCTTCCCTCAATGGATTCTGGGACAGGTTTCCTGACTGAAGTCCTCCTAGTTCGCCGTTGATCCAGGATCCAGTCTAGTGCGTGTGCATTTGTGCACGTGTCTGTGTGTGTCCATTGATGTGTGTGTGTGTCTGTCCATTAGTGTGTGTCTGGCTATCCCTGTGTGTCATCCATCCCTGAGGCAGTGGGTGTTGAGGAGGGAACCATGTTGACCCGTGTCTGGCTATCCCTGAGGCAGTGGGTAAAAGGGAACCATATTGACCCGTGTCTGGCTATCCCTGGGGCAGTGCGTGTAAAGGAGGGAATCATATTGACCCGTGTCTGGCTATCCCTGAGGCAGTGGGTGTTGAGGAGGGAACCATATTGACCCGTGTCTGGCTATCCCTGAGGCAGTGGGTGTAAAGGAGGGAACCATATTGACCCGTGTCTGGCTATCCCTGAGGCAGTGGGTGTAAAGGAGGGAACCATATTGACCCGTGTCTGGCTATCCCTGAGGCAGTGGGTGTAGAGGAGGGAAACATATTGACCCGTGTCTGGCTATCCCTGAGGCAGTGGGTGTAGAGGAGGGAACCATATTGACCCGTGTCTGGCTATCCCTGAGGCAGTGGGTGTAGAGGAGGGAAACATATTGACCCGTGTCTGGCTATCCCTGAGGCAGTGGGTGTAGAGGAGGGAATCATATTGACCCGTGTCTGGCTATCCCTGGGGCAGTGGGTGTAAAGGAGGGAACCATATTGACCCGTGTCTGGCTATCCCTGGGGCAGTGGGTGTAGAGGAGGGAATCATATTGACCCGTGTCTGGCTATCCCTGAGGCAGTGGGTGTAAAGGAGGGAACCATATTGACCCGTGTCTGGCTATCCCTGGGGCAGTGGGTGTAAAGGAGGGAATCATATTGACCCGTGTCTGGCTATCCCTGAGGCAGTGGGTGTAAAGGAGGGAACCATATTGCAGAGTTGACATGAGCTTGGGTACACAGCATGACCAGTCTGGCTGCTCAGAGGACCTCTCTGATGGGAACAGGCGTGTGTGTGTGTGTGTGTGTGTGTGTGTGTGTGTGTGTGTGTGTGTGTGTGTGTGTGTGTGTGTGTGTGTGTGTGTGTGTGTGTGTGTGTGTGTGTGTGTGTGTGTGTGTGTGTGTGTGTGTGTGTGTGTGTGTGTGTGTGTGTGAACAGAAGCCACTGTGGGTAGGGATGGGAATTGCGGCCGCCTGTATTTGACAGCAACCCATGTGGTTGCTGAGGCTCTTACCTCATGCTGGCACGTTGGAGTGTGTGTGTGCGTGTGTGTGTGTGTGTTTCTGTCTGGTTGCCATGGAGAAAGTTGTGACTTGCATCAAAGAAAGGCAGTTCGAAACCCACAGAACCCTTTTGTGTCTAATTCTGTTAGCAGTTTACAAGCATTTCGGTACACCTGCAATAACATCTGCATGTAACAATTACAATTTTATGTGATTTCTCTTCAAAACAATGTCATGGCTGAGAATGATGAAACAAATGCAATAACAACAAGTTCCCTGAACAAAATTGTTGCTGAATGGTTTGCCACTTTCAGTGCTTCGCTTGCTAGCTCTTCTCGCATCAGCCTTTGCTTGTCTTAAATATATATATTTGTACTTTTCCTCATTCTGTCTTTCTCTTTGTAAAACGTGTGTTTACTGTGCTTGTGTTTTCTCTCTATCTCACCCAATATCGTTCCTCCTCTTTCTCTCCATTTCCTGTGTTTCTTTCGCTTTGCTATTCGCTAGTTCTATTCTCTCCTCTTGCAGCTTCTCTCTTCTCTGATGGGCTCATGCTTTTTTTCTCTGTTTCTGTTTATTTTTTTTCTCACCTCATCTCACCTCACCTCACCTCACTCCACTCCACCTCACCTCATCTCACCTCATCTCACCTCACCTCACCTCACCTCACCTCACTCCACTCCACCTCACCTCACCTCATCTCACCTCATCTCACCTCACCTCACCTCATCTCACCTCACCTCATCTCACCTCACCTCACCTCACCTCACCTCATCTCACCTCACCTCACCACACCTCATCTCACCTCACCTCACCTCATCTCACCTCACCTCACCTCACCTCACCTCACCTCAATCCTCCACCTCACCTCACTCCACTCCACCTCCCTCACCTCACCTCACCCAATCCTCCACCTCACCTCCCTCACCTCACCTCACCTCATCTCCTCCACCTCACCCATCTCACCTCACCTCACCTCACCTCACCTCCACCTCCACTCACCTCACCTCACCTCACCTCACCTCACCTCACCCACCTCACCTCTCACTCCACCTCACTCCCTCACCTCCCTCACCTCTCACCTCACTCACCTCACCTCACCACCTCACCTCACCTCACCTCAATCCACCTCCCTCACCTCCACCTCACCCCCCACCTCACCTCACCTCACCTCACCTCACCTCACCTCACCTCACCTCCCTCACCTCACCTCACCTCACCTCCACCTCCTCACCTCCTCACCTCACCTCACCTCACCTCACCCCACCTCACCTCACCTCACCCCACCTCACCTCACCTCACTCCACCTCACCTCACCTCACCTCACCTCACCTCACCTCACCCCACCTCACCTCACCTCACTCCACCTCACCTCACTCCACCTCACATCACTCCACCTCACTCCACCTCACCTCATCCCATTGACTGTGTGGTCATTTATCATATTTGTCTTTATCCACTAAATTACATATACATTTATATTTTATTATTGAGTATCCTTCTCTCTCAGTACCTCTCCAATATACACTCCATGTACAAAGGTATGTGGACACCCCTTAATTTTTATATTTTATTTTAAATTTAAAGGGTTGATAAGCTTAATATTGTGGACAGAATGTTGCTTCGAATGTAATTGTCTGCATCATTTCCATTCCCCCATGTTTTTGGTATATATATATATATATATATATATACACACATGCATACATATACACATATATACTGTACATACACATACCTATATAGACATACATAGCTTTATCATTATTCCCCGCAAACCCTTCCGCCGATCCCCCCAATTGGAGTAAACTAATAAACACTTCTGCTTCTACCTTCAATCCATACATCTTCTACACATTCTACAGACACAGTCTACTTTACAATAGTTCTCTCTTGTTTGCTCTTAGTCCTTCCTCTATTTCTGATGTCCATCCAGTTTGATTTCTATTTGTAACTATGCTATTTCACAAAAGTTCCGGAACCTATATACATGTTATAGATCCCACATGCTTTACATTGTTTATCTTGTTATTAGTCCCACGCTTCAGCTCCATTCAACCCCTGCCATCTATCTCTAAACACCATCCAGTCCCATCCTTCAGCTCCATTCAACCCTTCCCATCTATCTCTCAACACCATCCAGTCCCACCCTTCAGCTCCATTCAACCCCTCCCATCTATCTCTCAACACCATCCAGTCCCTTCAGCTCCATTCAACCCCTCCCATCTATCTCTCAACACCATCCAGTCCCACCCTTCAGCTCCATTCAGCCCCTCCCATCTATCTCTCAACACCATCCAGTCCCACCCTTCAGCTCCATTCAGCCCCTCCCATCTATCTCTCAGCACCATCCAGTCCCACCCTTCAGCTCCATTCAACCCCTCCCATCTATCTCTCAACACCATCCAGTCCCACCCTTCAGCTCCACTCAACCCCTCCCATCTGTCTCTTAACACCATCCAGTCCCACCCTTCAGCTCCATTCAACCCCTCCCATCTATCTCTCAACACAATCCAGTCCCACCCTTCAGCTCCATTCAGCCCCTCCCATCTATCTCTCAACACCATCCAGTCCCTTCAGCTCCATTCAACCCCTCCCATCTATCTCTCAACACCATCCAGTCCCACCCTTCAGCTCCATTCAACCCCTCCCATCTATCTCTCAACACCATCCAGTCCCACCCTTCAGCTCCATTCAACCCCTCCCATCTATCTCTCAACACCATCCAGTCCCTTCAGCTCCATTCAGCCCTTCCCATCTATCTCTCAACACCATCCAGTCCCACCCTTCAGCTCCATTCAACCCCTCCCATCTATCTCTCAACACCATCCAGTCCCACCCTTCAGCTCCATTCAACCCCTCCCATCTATCTCTCAACACCATCCAGTCCCACCCTTCAGCTCCATTCAGCCCCTCCCATCTATCTCTCAACACCATCCAGTCCCACCCTTCAGCTCCATTCAGCCCCTCCCATCTATCTCTCAACACCATCCAGTCCCACCCTTCAGCTCCATTCAACCCCTCCCATCTATCTCTCAACACCATCCAGTCCCTTCAGCTCCATTCAACCCCTCCCATCTATCTCTCAACACCATCCAGTCCCACCCTTCAGCTCCATTCAACCCCTCCCATCTATCTCTCAACACAATCCAGTCCCACCCTTCAGCTCCATTCAGCCCCTCCCATCTATCTCTCAACACCATCCAGTCCCTTCAGCTCCATTCAACCCCTCCCATCTATCTCTCAACACCATCCAGTCCCACCCTTCAGCTCCATTCAGCCCCTCCCATCTATCTCTCAGCACCATCCAGTCCCACCCTTCAGCTCCATTCAACCCCTCCCATCTATCTCTCAACACCATCCAGTCCCACCCTTCAGCTCCATTCAACCCCTCCCATCTATCTCTCAACACCATCCAGTCCCACCCTTCAGCTCCATTCAACCCCTCCCATCTATCTCTCAACACCATCCAGTCCCACCCTTCAGCTCCATTCAACCCCTCCCATCTATCTCTCAACACCATCCAGTCCCACCCTTCAGCTCCATTCAACCCCTCCCATCTATCTCTCAACACAATCCAGTCCCACCCTTCAGCTCCATTCAACCCCTCCCATCTATCTCTCAACACCATCCAGTCCCATCCTTCAGCTCCATTCAGCCCCTCCCATCTATCTCTCAGCACCATCCAGTCCCTTCAGCTCCATTCAACCCCTCCCATCTATCTCTCAACACCATCCAGTCCCACCCTTCAGCTCCATTCAACCCCTCCCATCTATCTCTCAACACCATCCAGTCCCTTCAGCTCCATTCAGCCCCTCCCATCTATCTCTCAACACCATCCAGTCCCTTCTGCTCCATTCAGCCCCTCCCATCTGTCTCTTAACACCATCCAGTCCCACCCTTCAGCTCCATTCAACCCCTCCCATCGATCTCTCAACGCCATCCAGTCCCATCCTTCAGCTCCATTCAGCCCCTCCCATCTATCTCTCAACACCATCCAGTCCCACCCTTCAGCTCCATTCAACTTCTCCCATCTATCTCTCAACACCATCCAGTCCCACCCTTCAGCTCCATTCAACCCCTCCCATCGATCTCTTAACACCATCCAGTCCCTTCAGCTCCATTCAACCCCTCCCATCTATCTCTCAACACCATCCAGTCCCTTCAGCTCCATTCAGCCCCTCCCATCTATCTCTCAACACCATCCAGTCCCTTCAGCTCCATTCAGCCCCTCCCATCTGTCTCTTAACACCATCCAGTCCCACCCTTCAGCTCCATTCAACCCCTCCCATCGATCTCTCAACACCATCCAGTCCCATCCTTCAGCTCCATTCAGCCCCTCCCATCTATCTCTCAACACCATCCAGTCCCACCCTTCAGCTCCATTCAACTCCTCCCATCTATCTCTCAACACCATCCAGTCCCACCCTTCAGCTCCATTCAACCCCCCCCATCGATCTCTTAACACCATCCAGACCCTTCAGCTCCATTCAACCCCTCCCATCTATCTCTCAACACCATCCAGTCCCTTCAGCTCCATTCAACCCCTCCCATCTATCTCTGAACACCATCCAGTCCTTCAGCTCCATTCAACCCCTCCCATCGGTCTCTTAACACCATCCAGTCCCACCCTTCAGCTCCATTCAACCCCTCCCATCTCTCAACACCATCCAGTCCCTTCAGCTCCATTCAACCCCTCCCATCTCTCAACACCATCCAGTCCCTTCAGCTCCATTCAACCCCTCCCATCTATCTCTCAACACCATCCAGTCCCTTCAGCTCCATTCAAACCCCTCCCATCTATCTCTCAACACCATCCAGTCCCTTCAGCTCCATTCAACCCCTCCCATCTATCTCTCAACACCATCCAGTCCCTTCAGCTCCATTCAACCCCTCCCATCTATCTCTCAACACCATCCAGTCCCTTCAGCTCCATTCAACCCCTCCCATCTATCTCTTAACACCATCCAGTCCCTTCAGCTCCATTCAACCCCTCCCATCTATCTCTCAACACCATCCAGTCCCTTCAGCTCCATTCAACCCCTCCCATCTATCTCTCAACACCATCCATTCCCTTCAGCTCCATTCAACCCCTCCCATCTCTCTGAACACCATCCAGTCCCTTCAGCTCCATTCAACCCCTCCCATCTATCTCTCAACACCATCCAGTCCCTTCAGCTCCATTCAACCCCTCCCATCTCTCAACACCATCCAGTCCCTTCAGCTCCATTCAACCCCTCCCATCTATCTCTCAACACCATCCAGTCCCTTCAGCTCCATTCAAACCCCTCCCATCTATCTCTCAACACCATCCAGTCCCTTCAGCTCCATTCAACCCCTCCCATCTATCTCTCAACACCATCCAGTCCCTTCAGCTCCATTCAACCCCTCCCATCTATCTCTCAACACCATCCAGTCCCTTCAGCTCCATTCAACCCCTCCCATCTATCTCTTAACACCATCCAGTCCCTTCAGCTCCATTCAACCCCTCCCATCTATCTCTCAACACCATCCAGTCCCTTCAGCTCCATTCAACCCCTCCCATCTATCTCTCAACACCATCCAGTCCCTTCAGCTCCATTCAACCCCTCCCATCTCTCTGAACACCATCCAGTCCCTTCAGCTCCATTCAACCCCTCCCATCTATCTCTCAACACCATCCAGTCCCTTCAGCTCCATTCAACCCCTCCCATCTCTCAACACCATCCAGTCCCTTCAGCTCCATTCAACCCCTCCCATCTATCTCTCAACACCATCCAGTCCCTTCAGCTCCATTCAACCCCTCCCATATATCTCTCAACACCATCCAGTCCCTTCAGCTCCATTCAACCCCTCCCATCTATCTCTCAACACCATCCAGTCCCTTCAGCTCCATTCAACCCCTCCCATCGATCTCTCAACACCATCCAGTCCCTTCAGCTCCATTCAACCCCTCCCATCTATCTCTCAACACCATCCAGTCCCTTCAGCTCCATTCAACCCCTCCCATCTATCTCTCAACACCATCCAGTCCCTTCAGCTCCATTCAACCCCTCCCATCTATTTCTCAACACCATCCAGTCCCTTCAGCTCCATTCAACCCCTCCCATCTATCTCTCAACACCATCCAGTCCCTTCAGCTCCATTCAACCCCTCCCATCTGTCTCTCAACACCATCCAGTCCCTTCAGCTCCATTCAGCCCCTGCCATCTATCTCTCAACACCATCCAGACCCTTCAGCTCCATTCAACCCCTCCCATCTATCTCTCAAGACCATCCATTCCCTTCAGCTCCATTCAACCCCTCCCATCTATCTCTGAACACCATCCAGTCCTTCAGCTCCATTCAACCCCTCCCATCGGTCTCTTAACACCATCCAGTCCCACCCTTCAGCTCCATTCAACCCCTCCCATCTCTCAACACCATCCAGTCCCTTCAGCTCCATTCAACCCCTCCCATCTCTCAACACCATCCAGTCCCTTCAGCTCCATTCAACCCCTCCCATCTGTCTCTCAACACCATCCAGTCCCTTCAGCTCCATTCAGCCCCTGCCATCTATCTCTCAACACCATCCAGACCCTTCAGCTCCATTCAACCCCTCCCATCTATCTCTCAAGACCATCCAGTCCCTTCAGCTCCATTCAACCCCTCCCATCTATCTCTGAACACCATCCAGTCCTTCAGCTCCATTCAACCCCTCCCATCGGTCTCTTAACACCATCCAGTCCCACCCTTCAGCTCCATTCAACCCCTCCCATCTCTCAACACCATCCAGTCCCTTCAGCTCCATTCAACCCCTCCCATCTATCTCTCAACACCATCCAGTCCCTTCAGCTCCATTCAAACCCTCCCATCTATCTCTCAACACCATCCAGTCCCTTCAGCTCCATTCAACCCCTCCCATCTATCTCTCAACACCATCCAGTCCCTTCAGCTCCATTCAACCCCTCCCATCTATCTCTCAACACCATCCAGTCCCTTCAGCTCCATTCAACCCCTCCCATCTATCTCTTAACACCATCCAGTCCCTTCAGCTCCATTCAACCCCTCCCATCTATCTCTCAACACCATCCAGTCCCTTCAGCTCCATTCAACCCCTCCCATCTATCTCTCAACACCATCCAGTCCCTTCAGCTCCATTCAACCCCTCCCATCTCTCTGAACACCATCCAGTCCCTTCAGCTCCATTCAACCCCTCCCATCTATCTCTCAACACCATCCAGTCCCTTCAGCTCCATTCAACCCCTCCCATCTCTCAACACCATCCAGTCCCTTCAGCTCCATTCAACCCCTCCCATCTATCTCTCAACACCATCCAGTCCCTTCAGCTCCATTCAACCCCTCCCATCTATCTCTCAACACCATCCAGTCCCTTCAGCTCCATTCAACCCCTCCCATCTATCTCTCAACACCATCCAGTCCCTTCAGCTCCATTCAACCCCTCCCATCGATCTCTCAACACCATCCAGTCCCTTCAGCTCCATTCAACCCCTCCCATCTATCTCTCAACACCATCCAGTCCCTTCAGCTCCATTCAACCCCTCCCATCTATCTCTCAACACCATCCAGTCCCTTCAGCTCCATTCAACCCCTCCCATCTATCTCTCAACACCATCCAGTCCCTTCAGCTCCATTCAACCCCTCCCATCGATCTCTCAACACCATCCAGTCCCTTCAGCTCCATTCAACCCCTCCCATCTATCTCTCAACACCATCCAGTCCCTTCAGCTCCATTCAACCCCTCCCATCTATCTCTCAACACCATCCAGTCCCTTCAGCTCCATTCAACCCCTCCCATCTATCTCTCAACACCATCCAGTCCCTTCAGCTCCATTCAACCCCTCCCATCTATCTCTCAACACCATCCAGTCCCTTCAGCTCCATTCAACCCCTCCCATCTATCTCTTAACACCATCCAGTCCCTTCAGCTCCATTCAACCCCTCCCATCTATTTCTCAACACCATCCAGTCCCTTCAGCTCCATTCAACCCCTCCCATCTATCTCTCAACACCATCCAGTCCCTTCAGCTCCATTCAACCCCTCCCATCTGTCTCTCAACACCATCCAGTCCCTTCAGCTCCATTCAGCCCCTGCCATCTATCTCTCAACACCATCCAGTCCCTTCAGCTCCATTCAACCCCTCCCATCTGTCTCTCAACACCATCCAGTCCCTTCAGCTCCATTCAGCCCCTGCCATCTATCTCTCAACACCATCCAGTCCCTTCAGCTCCATTCAACCCCTCCCATCTATCTCTCAACACCATCCAGTCCCTTCAGCTCCATTCAACCCCTCCCATCTATCTCAACACCATCCAGTCCCTTCAGCTCCATTCAACCCCTCCCATCTACCTCTCAACACCATCCAGTCCCTTCAGCTCCATTCAACCCCTCCCATCTATCTCTCAACACCATCCAGTCCCTTCAGCTCCATTCAACCCCTCCCATCTATCTCTCAACACCATCCAGTCCCTTCAGCTCCATTCAACCCCTCCCATCTCTCAACACCATCCAGTCCCTTCAGCTCCATTCAACCCCTCCCATCTATCTCTCAACACCATCCAGTCCCTTCAGCTCCATTCAACCCCTCCCATCTATCTCTCAACACCATCCAGTCCCTTCAGCTCCATTCAACCCCTCCCATCTATCTCTCAACACCATCCAGTCCCTTCAGCTCCATGCAACCCCTCCCATCTATCTCTATTTGCCATACATTTTTCTACTGTGCTGTGATGCTTCACAAAAGTACTCTACCTTCCTATTCTCATAGCTTCTACAGATTGTAAATTAAAAATAAACATTTTTGCTACAATAATTATTATATTATTGATTGATTGACTATGGTTTTTCAAATCACCCAGTATTGTTATCTGTAGTGTTAGTTGTAGGCAAATGTTGCAATTCTTCAGCCATTCCTGGACCTGTGACCAAAAACGAGCTACATATGGACAATACCAAAATAAATGATCTAATGACTCTGCCTCGTCACAGCAGAATCTGCAGAGCTGGGAAGATTGTATCCCCCATATATATAACATTCTATTGGTAGCAAGAATTTTGTATAGTAATTTATATTGAAAAATGTGAAGTTTTGAATCCGGCGTTGTTTTGCGTATCAATTCATAAACCATGTGCCATGGAATGGGTACATCGAAAATCTCTTCCCAACTATTTTGCAATTTATATGGCACAGATATCCGTTTTTTGGTCCTTAAATGAAATTGGTGAATGTTTTTATTTACCACACTTTTCTTTAACCATTTGTGTTCTTTAAAACAGGGCCGACAGACAAGTTCCTTACTTTTCCCCCCTTCTACTTGCCTCTTCCATTTTTGTGGTAATGCTGCAATTAGTTGTTTGTAATTTTGGGTAGAGCAGACATCTCCATATGTCTGTGTTAGTTGAATGTGTGACAACTCCACCAGTCCTATTTATGATATCATTCACTATAATTATACCTTTTTTTTAAATGTCTTTGATAAATACAGTTTTTTTCTAAATAAATGAGTATATTTGAATTTAACCACAATATATGTTGTATTATTTGTTCTGTCCTTTCAGGTGGATTAAACTGAAATTGCAACCAACTTCCTAAGGCTTGTTTAAAAAATAAAGATATTTTGGAGATGATTTCCTTTTCAAACAACTGAAAGTGAGCAGGTGTAATCTGAATAAAGGGAAAAAGGCCTTCTTGAACATAGGATGAGACATTACTACCAATTTACGAGAGAACCAGTTTGGATTTACGTATAACTTTTGTATGACTGATGCCTTTTGTGAGAGGCGTAATGCGGCAGGGTAGCCTAGTGGTTAGAGCGTTGGACTAGTAACCAAGAGGTTGCAAGTTCAAATCCCCCGAGCTGACAAGGTACAAATCTGTTGTTCTTCCCCTGAACAGGAAGTTAACCCACTGTTCCTAGGCCATCATTGAAAATAAGAATTTGTTCTCAACTGACTTGCCAAGTAAAATAATTTTTAATAATCATTTCTGCCCTCCGAATTCATATTCGTTATATAAATAGGCCGTTTTAATTTGATCTGGTTTGCCGTTCCAAATAAAATTGAATATTTTTTGTTCATATAATTTAAAAAGCAGGTCACTAGGCGTAGGCAAAACCATTAGAAAATAGGTAAACTGTGATATGACTAAAGAGTTAATCAGGGTGATTTTTCCACAAATAGACAGGTATTTTCCTTTCCATGGTAGCAAGATCTTGTTTATTTTTGTTAACTTTCTATTAAAATGTATTGGAGTGAGATCATTTCTTTCTTTCGGGATTTGTATACCGAGTTTGTCCACATCTCTGTTCGACCATTTTATTGGTAAACTACATGGTAATGTAAAATGTGCATTTTTTTGTGATCCAATACGTAATATGGTACAATTATCCTCTAAGAGGCCGTGCAGAGACTCCAATTGTGGTTTTAAAAGAAAACATGAATAATCAGCGTACTATGACACCTTAGTTTTTAAGCCACGGGTTTCTAATCCCTTAATATTATTGTTGGATCTAATCTTAGCAGCTAACATTTCGATGGCAATAATAAATAGATATGCCGATAGTGGACAACCTTGTTTTACTCCTCTAGATAGTTTAAAATATTATTATTCCCTTGGAATTAGTGGATTCGGCTAGGAATAATGGTCTAGGGCTGTTTTTCATGGTTTGAGCTAGGCCCCTTAGTTCCCTTGATGGGAAATCTTAAGGCTATGGCAAACAATGACATTCTAGAGGATTCTGTCCTTCCAACTTTGTGGTAACAGTTTGGGGAAGGCCCTTTCCTGTTTCAGCATGACAATGCCCCTGTGCACAAAACGATGTCCATACAGAAATGATTTGTCGAGATCGGTGTGGAAGACTCTTGACTGGCCTGCACTGAGCCCTGACCTCAACCCCATCAAACACATTTTAGATTAATTGGAACGCGGACTGTGAGCCAGTGTCTGACCTCACTAATGCTCTTGTGACTGAATGGAAGCAAGTCCCCACAGCAATGTTCCAACATCAATTGGAATGCCTTCCCAGAAGAGTGGAGACTGTTATAGCAGCAATGTTCCAGCATCAAGTGGACAGCCTTCCCAGAAGAGTGGAGACTGTTATAGCAGCAATGTTCCAACATCAAGTGGAAAGCCTTCCCAGAAGAGTGGAGAGGCTGTTATAGCAGCAATGTTCCAACATCAAGTGGAAAGCATTCCCAGAAGAGTGGAGACTGTTATAGCAGCAATGTTCCAACATCAAGTGGAAAGCCTTCCCAGAAGAGTGGAGACTGTTATAGCAGCAATGTTCCAACATCAAGTGGAAAGCCTTCCCAGAAGAGTGGAGACTGTTAGAGCAGAAAAGATGGGACCAACTCCATATTAAAGGTCATGATTTTGGAATTAGATGTTAGCCGAGCAGGTGTCCACATACTTCTGGTCATGTAGTGTACCTACATGACATTTGTATCAGTGTATTAGTATATATTTATCCTACAGTGTATTAGTATATACTTATCCTAGAAGTGTGGATTAGTTATATAGCAATTATCCTACAGTCTATTAGTAATATTTATCCTACAGTCTATTAGTATATATTTATCCTACAGTCTATTAGTAAATTTATCCTACAGTCTATTAGTAGCAATGTTCCAACAGTCTATTAGTAAATTTATCAGACAGTGGAGAGGCTATTATAGCAGAAATTTATCCAACAGTCTATTAGTATATATTTATCCTACAGTCTATTAGTATATATTTATCCTACAGTCTATTAGTATATATTTATCCTACAGTCTATTAGTATATATTTATCCTACAGTCTATTAATATATATTTATCCTACAGTCTATTAGTATATATTTATCCTACAGTGTATTAGTATATAGTTATCCTACAGTGACATTTGTATCATGCATTAGTATATATTTATCCTTACAGTCATGTAGTGCATACATTCTATCATATAGTGTATTCCCGGATATATTTATCCACTACCCTGTATTAGTAAGCACCATGCTATAGTGTATTAGTATATATTTATCCTATAGTATTAGTATATATTTATCCTACAGTCTATTAGTATATATTTATCATATAGTGTATTAGTATATATTTATCCTACAGTGTATTAGTATATATTTATCCTACAGTCTATTAGTATATATTTATCATATAGTGTATTAGTATATATTTATCCTACAGTCTATTAGTATATATTTATCCTATAGTGTATTAGTATATATTTATCCTACAGTGTATTAGTTTATATTTATCCTACAGTTTATCTGTTCTACATTCTGCAGTTTGCTTAGACACTACACAGAAGTCTCTCCTAGATTCAGAGGTGTCCCGCAAAGCTGTGTGTATACAATGTGACAAGTCGTGACACAAACACAAACCTGTGAGACACCTCTGACTCTAGGAGAGGCTTCTGTGCACGCTTACGCACGCACGCACGCACGCACGCACACACACACACACACACACACACACGCACGCACGCACACACACACACACACACACACACACACACACACACACACACACACACACACACACACACACACACACACACACACACACACACACTGTCCCAGGGGGCTGTGTGTGGAGAATGTGACAGTTCCTGACACACACCCCTGTGGGACACCTCCAGTTCCTGTGCGTGTGTCACTCCAGATCCAACGAAATGTCTCGACGTTCATCCAGGTCCCCAGGATGTCAAAAACCGGCTTCTAGGGCAATGATGGGTGCTATTACCATCAAGTACTCTTGGGTTGGAGGGGGTTGTGATGGGCGTAAGGCTCGGAGCTCTGGCTCCGAGGATCACAGGTTCAATCCCAGTATTATTTTTTTAAATCCCAAACCTTAACCATACGGTTAACAGTTTGATTTGATGAACGCCAGAACTTAACCATCGAAATTTTGACTTTTATCCCTCCCCCTGGACAAATGTTGAATAATGAAGTCAAACCATGTCAAGCCAGAAGCCAGAGGTGTCCCACAGGGCCCTGTTAGACTCTCCTCCACTAGAAGCCAGTCAGAGTGAAATGTCTTGTGCTGTCAGTTAAATGTGAAACCATCCCAGGGAGCCGTGTGTGTCATCTGGAAGGGTATCCCTATGCCTGGGGCCTGGCAGGGACAGACACACAATGGGACAGACGCACACACAAGCAGGGAACACACACACGCACGCGCGCACACACACACACATTGTCTATGGGGCTTAACAGTGAGTCCTGTCACACACATATTCTCTATGGGGCTTAATCGTGAGTCCTGTCACATACACATTGTCTATGGCGCTTAACCGTCAGTCCTCTCCTTCTCCTAACAGGCCATGCGTGCTACAGAGTCTTCAGTCTGGATTATCTGTTAGTTTAGTTTGCATCCCAAATCGCACTCTATTCCCTACATAGTGCACTACTTTTGACCAGAGCCCTATGGGTGTAGTAGTGCACTAGAACGTGTAAGAGGGTCCATTTGGGGAACACAGGCTTAAGGTTGTCACATGCTTCACAGTCAAAATGTGGTGTGCAGGTTAGCACATATGTTATGTTGAGATTTTGAGACGTTTTTTGTTAGTTTTACATTTTTTTTGTGCAAACAATATGTTTTTTTCCTTGAGGCATGTTGATGTTCATTCGATGAAGTCTACACCCTTTTGTCTGTGATTGGTCAACAGTACTACTCCAAGTAGGGGTGGGAACTATGAGACGGGATTCTTCAATGAAGTGTGTGTTGTCATTCAACGAGAGACGACTAGTTTTCATGCACATTTTTTCACTTGAGAAATGCACCAAAAAAAAAATCATAGTTAGATATACAATAGCATGGCTTAGACCTTCTCCGCAAAAATGTCCAAATTAATTACAGATTTATCTTAGATGAATTCAGAATATTTTGAGGAAGTGTTACTGGCTATGTTGTTTGCTACAGTGTCTCAAGAAGAACAAACAGTAAAATGTTCTCGTTTTTCAAGCAAAAGATCTTTTAAGGTGAGTATGTGAGGCACAGATGAATTGATGAATTGACAATGATCCCAAACACACTGCCCGGGCAACGAAGGAGTGGCTTCGTAAGAAGCATTTCAAGGTCCTGGAGTGGCCTAGCCAGTCTCCAGATCTCAACCCCATAGAAAATCTTTGGAGGGAGTTGAAAGTCCGTGTTGCCCAGCAACAGCCCCGAAACATCACTGCTCTAGAGGAGATATGCATGGAGGAATGGGCCAAAATACCAGCAACAGTGTGTGAAAACCTTGTGAAGACTTACAGAAAACGTTTGACCTCTGTCATTGCTAACAAAGGGTATATAACAAAATATTGAGATACACTTTTGTTATTGACCAAATACTTATTTTCCACCATAATTTGCAAATACAGTCATTAAAAATCCTACAGTGTGATTTTCTGGATTTTTTTTCTTCTCATTTTGTCTGTCATAGTTGAAGTGTACCTATGATGAAAATTACAGGCCTCTCTCATCTTTTTAAGTGGGAGAACTTGCACAATTGGTGGCTGACTAAATACTTTTTTGCCCCACTGTATTAGCAACTGAGACCGAGTAGCAGGCAGTTCTCTGGGCCCCCTATCCCAAACAGGTTATTAACATCTGCTAACCATGTGTACGTGACAAATGAAATTTGATTTGATTTGAAGGAAGGACCTTCCTCCTCAGTGAATTTCAGTAAAAATTGATACTTTTTAGATAAAACTATACTAAATGTATTCACGTCACAAAATCATGGATTTAAACACACTGTTTTGCAATTAAGGTCTACAGTAGCCTCAACAGTATTTTCTAGGGTAGACAACAGCTAGTTTCCAACCTCCTCTGGGTACATTGATTCTAATACAAAACCTAGGTGGCTTGTGGTTCTCACCCCCTTCCATAGACTTACACAGTAATTATGACTACTTCCGGAGGACGTTCTTCAACCTTTCAGAGCAACAAGAACTGACATGTTGTCCACCAAATCGAAGGATCAGAGAATGAATCTTCACATGGTCACAGACAGCTGTTATGTTGTGCACTATAGTCCACAAGCGAAAGGAAACGGATACGAGGAAAGCGCGTAGTTGCGAGATGGGAATGATACAACGAGCGAAGGAAACATTATATTTGTATGTAGCTTAAGTGAACTGTTTCTTCAGCTGTATTCATGGCGCTGTTGAAAAACATAAAAAGAAGCAAACGGAACAACAATAAACTCTAGTTTGGATCCTATATCAGCGAGATGCAGGCAAGAGTGTACAACAATAAACTCTAGTTTGGATCCTATATCAGCTCGATGCAGGCAAGATTGTGCAACAATAAACTCTAGTTTGGATCCTAGATCAGCTCGATGCAGGCAAGAGTGTGCAACAATAAACTCTAGTTTGGATCCTAGATCAGCTCGATGCAGGCAAGAGTGTGCAACAATAAACTCTAGTTTGGATCCTAGATCAGCTCGATGCAGGCAAGAGTGTGCAACAATAAACTCTAGTTTGGATCCTAGATCAGCTCGATGCAGGCAAGAGTGTGCAACAATAAACTCTAGTTTGGATCCTAGATCAGCTCGATGCAGGCAAGAGTGTGCAACAATAAACTCTAGTTTGGATCCTAGATCAGCTCGATGCAGGCAAGAGTGTGCAACAATAAACTCTAGTTTGGATCCTAGATCAGCTCGATGCAGGCAAGAGTGTGCAAGGCGTTATTGAATGTGACACTGTCTGTCACCTTGATTACTCAAATATTTGTCTCGACCGGTGCATCTACGTTGTGAACTTTAATTAGTAGGCCGTGTTACAGCAAACTTACGATGGGAAAATGTGTTGTAGCCTAAACCTGTCAATGTTACATTGAGCCGGGTGAATGGAATATGAATGACAGTCATCCAATTTGCTGTAATAGAAATAAGGCCATGATCATTAAAAAAACAGAATCTTCTTTACCTTAAACGGCACCGACTGCGAATGATCTCTATATCTGTCTCTGTCTCTGTCTCTGTCTCTGTGTCTGTCTCTGTGTCTGTCTCTGTGTCTGTGTCTGTCTCTGTCTCTGTGTCTGTGTCTGTGTCTATATCTGTCTCTGTGTCTGTGTCTATATCAGTCTCTGTGTCTGTGTCTGTGTCTGTCTCTGTCTCTGTCTCTGTCTCTGTCTCTGTCTTTGTGTCTGTGTCTGTGTCTGTGTCTATATCTGTCTCTGTGTCTGTGTCTATATCAGTCTCTGTGTCTATCTCTGTCTCTGTCTCTGTCTCTGTCTTTGTGTCTGTGTCTGTGTCTGTGTCTATGTCTGTCTCTGTCTCTGTCTCTGTCTTTGTGTCTGTGTCTGTGTCTATATCTGTCTCTGTGTCTGTGTCTATCTCTGTCTCTGTGTCTGTGTCTATCTCTGTCTCTGTGTCTATTTTAGTTTATATCTCTGTCTCTATCTCTGTGTCTCTCTCTGTCGCTGTCTCTGTCTCTGTCTCTGTCTTTGTGTCTGTGTCTGTGTCTATGTCTGTCTCTGTCTCTGTCTCTGTCTCTGTCTGTGTCTGTGTCTGTGTCTATCTCTGTCTCTGTGTCTATTTTAGTTTATATCTCTGTCTCTATCTCTGTGTCTCTCTCTGTCGCTGTCTCTGTCTCTGTCTATGTCTGTCTCTGTCTTTGTGTCTGTGTCTGTGTCTATGTCTGTCTCTGTCTCTGTCTCTGTCTTTGTGTCTGTGTCTGTGTCTATATCAGTCTCTGTGTCTGTGTCTATATCAGTCTCTGTGTCTGTGTCTGTCTCTGTGTGTCTGTGTCTATCTCTGTCTCTGTGTCTGTGTCTATCTCTGTCTCTGTGTCTGTGTCTATCTCTGTCTCTGTGTCTGTGTCTATCTCTGTCTCTGTGTCTATTTTAGTTTATATCTCTGTGTCTATCTCTGTGTCTATCTCTGTCTCTGTGTCTGTGTCTATCTCTGTCTCTGTGTCTATTTTAGTTTATATCTCTGTGTCTATCTCTGTGTCTCTCTCTGTCGCTGTCTCTGTCTTTTTGTCTGTGTCTCTCTCTGTCTGACGTACAGGTAGGATCAGACATGAGATGAGCTGCCCTGTTATTCCGTAATGCTGGTGTTCCAAACAAGACGTTATTTTGTCTTTTTACTTTAAGAAATGCCTTCAGATAGAATTCATAGCAAGCAGTGCACTGGGTTAGTCAGACTTGATGAAATAGGACAGAACAGATGAACTGGAACGGCATTCTAACTAACTGAAAAGCCACACCCACCCCCCCCCCCTCCCCCAGGATGCCACGAATATGACTGCATTGAGAGTTTGACAGCCAAACCCAGACCAAATGCAGAGGTCTTTGAAGCCCCCTACATCTGTGCAGAGGTCATTAAAATACAGGACCCCTTGGATTAATCTCTATTTTTGAACTGATATGCAGCCAGGACACTTCAACTGTAAATTACTTCAATAAGAAACAATATTGTTGCTTTGATCACATGAGAAGATATCCTCCTCGCAATCTCCAAAATGCAAAAAGCCACAGGACAACTTTGTTTGGATGTCATAAAGGACCATTCGCCGAAATTGAAGAGATACAGCTCGTTAACGACCTCCTTTTCCACATGGAAAAAGAAGGTGGACAGAGATGGACATTTCTACAAGGAATCTGCCCCCAGAAAAGAAGCTTTTCCCAATTGGGTGTGACACCTACTCGCATTGCCTGCTGTACTGCTGCTTGGATTCCACCTGGCGATCTGTTCACCGTCTGCCCTGGTCTGACTCCCCCTGTCTGGTACAGGTACCTCCACCACACTCCCCCCTCTCTCCCTGGCCTGTCTCCCCATGTCTGGTACAGCTACCTCCACCACACTCCCCCCTCTCTCCCTGGCCTGTCTCCCCCTGTCTGGTACAGCTACCTCCACCACACTCCCCCTCTCTCCCTGGTCTGTCTCCCCCTATCTGGTACAGGTACCTCCACCATACTCCCCCTCTCTCCCTGGCCTGTCTCACCCTGTCTGGTACAGGTACCTCCACCACACTCCCCCTCTCTCCCTGGCCTGCCTCCCCCTGTCTGGTACAGGTACCTCCACCACACTCCCCCTCTCTCCCTGGCCTGTCTCCCCCTGTCTGGTACAGGTACCTCCACCACACTCCCCCCTCTCTCCCGAGCTTCCGCCCGCCTCCAGCACACACCCACTGTTGGGGAGTTTGACTCTGAACTTACAATAGCTAGCCCCAGGTTGTTATATTTTTTTTATTGTGCTTTATGCTATTTGCCCCATGACTCCTGAGTGTTTTGTTGACAATGAACTTGCTTGTTTACCCAACCGTGGGACAGACTTTGTTCCCACACTCTGGACTCTGACTCTCTATTGGTTACATGGCCTCCCATCCTAATCTAACCACTGGCTTTGTATTCATGTTACCTGATGAAATTGCTGTACAATATGATCTTGTTGCCATCTAATGCAGATTCGAATGTCATAAATCAACACCGCAGATCTCTCCCTGTCCTCCGCCGAGCCCTGATTGTATTACTGCTGATGATATCTAGAAATGTGCATGAACTCCCTGGCCCATCTACTGTTGCTAGCCCCAATTCTAGTGTAGTCTAGAAGCAGTGGATACAGATACACGTTGTCCCATGTATATATACTTGCATACTATTGATTGTTCAGATGAACGTGGTGTAACGACGTTCGTCTGTTGTAAGAAGAGAGTCAGACCGAAATGCAGCGTGTAGGTTACTCATGACTTTAATGAAGATAATCGCGGTACATGAAATAACTGAATAAATACAAAAACAACAAACGTGAAACCTATTACAGCCTATCTGGTGAACACTACACAGAGACAGGAACAAACACCCACAAAATACAACGCGAAAATCAGGCTGTCTAAATACGGTTCTCAATCAGAGACAACGACAAGCACCTGACTCTGACTGAGAATCGCCCCAGGCAGCCAAGCCTAACTAGACACACCCCTAGTCATACACAATCCCAATTACTACAAACCCCAATACGAAACACAACATATAAACCCATGTCACACCCTGGCTTACCCAAACATATACCAAAAACACAAAATATAATGACCAAGGCGTGACACGTGGTACCTTCAGGCATTTGGAAATTGCTCTTCTAAGGTCTTGGCTGATTTCTTTTGATTTCCCCATGATGTCAAGCAAAGAGGCACAGAATAAATCCACAGGTACACCTCCAATTGACTCAAATTAAGTCAATTAGCTTATCAGAAGCTTCTAAAGCCATGGCATCATTTTCTGGAATTTACCAAGTTGTTTAAAGGCACAGTCAACTTAGTGTATGCCAACTTCTGACCAACTGGAATTGTGATACAGTGAATTATAAATAAAAATGTTAAAAAGTACACCCCCTGGACAGGACGCTACCCAGGTAACACATAACGTTCTGGAAAGCATATGTTTCTTAGAGGTTGGTGAGAGTGTGCTTGTCCTATGGTTATTATACAACCTTCCCACAACTTTCTGGGATTGGTGGAGGAGAGTTGTTTGGCTTTGGAACATTTCTGAGCACATTTAAGAAAGTTTCTTGGTATTTTATAGCTTTAACAGAATGCTTCCTAAAAGTTCAAACTTGGTTACATTTCATTTCAATTTTGGTAATGTTCTAGGAACGTAATCAACTGGTTGGGGCACCCGGGCTGAGTAATCAACTGGTTGGGGCACCCGGGCTGAGTGATCAACTGGTTGGGGCACCCGTGCTGAGTGATCAACTGGTTGGGGCACCGGGGCTGAGTGATCAACTGGTTGGGGCACCCGGGCTGAGTGATCAACTGGTTGGGGCACCCGGGCTGAGTGATCAACTGGTTGGGGCACCCGGGCTGAGTAATCAACTGTTTGGGGCACCCGGGCTGAGTAATCAACTGTTTGGGGCACCCGGGCTGAGTAATCAACTGGTTGGGCACCCGGGCTGAGTAAGCAACTGGATGGGCACCCGGGCTGAGTAATCAACTGGTTGGGGCACCCGGGCTGAGTAATCAACTGGTTGGGCACCCGGGCTGAGTAATCAACTGGTTTGGGCACCCGGGCTGAGTAATCAACTGGTTGGGCACCCGGGCTGAGTAAGCAACTGGTTGGGCACCCGGGCTGAGTAATCAACTGGTTGGGGCACCCGGGCTGAGTAACCATCTGGTTGGGGCACCCGGGCTGAGTAATCAACTGGTTGGGGCACCCGGGCTGAGTAATCAACTGGTTGGGCACCCGGGCTGAGTAAGCAACTGGTTGGGCACCCGGGCTGAGTAAGCAACTGGTTGGGCACCCGGGCTGAGTAAGCAACTGGTTGGGCACCCGGGCTGAGTAAGCAACTGGATGGGCACCCGGGCTGAGTAATCAACTGGTTGGGGCACCTGGGCTGAGTAATCAACTGGTTGGGCACCCGGGCTGAGTAAGCAACTGGTTGGGCACCCGGGCTGAGTAAGCAACTGGTTGGGCACCCGGGCTGAGTAATCAACTGGTTGGGGCACCCGGGCTGAGTAATCAACTGGTTGGGGCACCCGGGCTGAGTAACCATCTGGTTAGGGCACCCCAGCTGAGTTATCAACTGGTTGGGGGCACCTGGGCTGAGTAATCAACTGGTTGGGCACCCGGGCTGAGTGATCAACTGGTTTGGGCACCCGGGCTGAGTGATCAACTGGTTTGGGCACATGGGCTGAGTAATCAACTGGTTGGGGCACCCGGGCTGAGTGATCAACTGGTTTGGGCACCTGGGCTGAGTAATCAACTGGTTTGGGCACCTGGGCTGAGTAATCAACTGGTTGGGGCACCCGGGCTGAGTAATCAACTGGTTTGGGCACCTGGGCTGGTCAGAGAGAAGTTACAATCAATGCAGACAAGTGAAGGTCATCTGCAGTAATGAGCAATAATCTGTGAAGACTAGCTTTATAAAGGGTTATGAAGCTTCTGTGTAGGCCTTTTAATAAGGGTGTTTAGCTTCCATACTTACACATAGGCAGGGCCTCGCGGCGTCACTAGGAAAGAAGCCAATCTCTCTCGTCGTCAAAATCATACCCTGCAACGGCACACAGCTGTTAGCTAATTGCATTATATTTGTCTGTGAGTAATATCCCCCCCCCCCACACACACACACACAGAGTTAATCATAGCTCCTAGAGCAGACCACTGTCGGGTGGTTAAATTTGTACAGCATCTAAAACAACATTTCACACTAAAAAATGAATGTGATGATTCTCCTGTCTGACGACCAGAACAGTGGCCGACTCTCAAAGAAAGACTCACAATTGTGTTAAATGGACCGTTTCAAGCTGGACTGAGACTGACTAACTAGCTTCATCAAAATCCTGAGGATAAACTTTCTCACCAGACACAACCTGAGTCAGCTTTGATCGAGGAACGCAAATCCCAGCTTTATGAAATCAGTACATTTCTCTCCAGATTTGGTAGGAGGTGATCGGGATGTCTGTTATGTCAATCTAAGATCCAGTCCTGAAGTTATTAACTTCTTTAGGTATAGGGGGCAGAATTTTCACTTTTGGATAAATAGCGTGCCCAATTTCAACTTCCTGCTACCCATGCCAAGAATATAAGATATGCATATCATTAGTAGATTTGGATAGAAAACACTCTGAAGTTTCTAAAACTGTTTGAATCATGTCTGTGAGTATAACAGAACTTATGTAGCAGGCAAAACCCCGAGGACTAACCGTTCAGATTTTTTTTTTTAGGTCTCTGTCTGTTCAGTGAGTTCTCATTGGTAAACGATATTTCTTAGAAACTTGTTTTCAGTTCCTACCGATTCCACTGGATGTCACCAGTCTTTGGAATTTGGTTGAGGTTATCAAGGAACTGCGTAACACTGTTGAGAGTTGCGCAAGACTTGAAAAGTAGCTTGGTTTATTGTCTTCCTGTATTGAACACAGATATTTATTTTATTTATTATTTATTTTTATTTCACCTTTATTTAACCAGATAGGCAAGTATAAGTATAAGTATTGAGTATCAGTTCTCATTTACAATTGCGATCTGGCCAAGATAAAGCAAAGCAGTTCAATACATACAACGACACAGAGTTACACGTGGAGTAAAACAAACATACAGTCAATAATACAGTATAAACAAGTCTATAGATAGACCAGTCTTCAATTTGATCGATTATTAACGTTTAAAAATACCTAAAGTTGTATTACAAAAGTAATTTGAATTTTTTTGGCAAAGTTTACAGGCAAATTTTGAAATACTGTAGTTTGTAGTGACATGCAATTTGGAAGCTGTTTTTTTCTGGATCAAACGCACCAAATAAATTGTCATTTTGGATATATATGGACAGAATTAATTGAACAAAAGGACCAATTGTGATGTTTATGGGACATATTGGAGTGCCAACAAAAGAAGCTTGTCAAAGGTAATGCATGTTTTATATTTTATTTCTGCGTTTTGTGTAGCGCCTGCAGGGTTGAAATATGCTACCCTCTTTGTTTAGTATTGTGCTATCATCAGATAATAGCTTCTTATGCTTTTGCCGAAAAGCCTTTTTAAAATCTGACACGTTGGTTGGATTCACAACGAGTGTCGCTTTAATTTAGTATCTTACATGTGTGATTTAATGACAGTTTGAGTTTCATATCATTTTATTTGAATTTGCCGTGCTGCATTTCCCCTGGCTTTTGGCCAAGTGGGAAGCAAGCGTCCCCTATACCATAAGAAGTTAAGATCCAGTTCTGAAGTTAAGATCCAATCCTGAAGTTAAAACCTAGGACTGGGGAACCCTTCGCCAACAGCCAATGAAATTGCAGGGCGCCAAATACAAATCAACAGAAATCTCATAAATCAAATGTCTTAAACATACAAGTATTAGGCACCATTTTAAAGATACAATTATCTTTAATCCAGCCACAGTGGCTGATTTCAAAAATGCTTTACAGCGGAAGCACCACAAAAGATAATGTTAGGTCACCACCAACTCAAAGAAAAACACAGCCATTTTTCCAGCCGAAGAGAGGAGTCACACAAAGCACAAATAGAGATCAAATGAATCACTAACCTTTGATTATCTTCATCAGATGACACTCATAGGACTTCATGTTACACAATACATGTATGTTTTGTTCTGTAAGGTTCATATCTATATCCAAAAGTCTTATTTTACATTGACGTGTTATGTTCAGTAGCTCCAAAACATGCAGTGATATTGCAGAGAGCCACATGAATTCACAGAAATACTCATTATAAATGTTGATGAAAATTCAAGTGTTATGCATGGAACTTTAGATACACTTATCCTTAATGCAACCGCTGTGTCAGATTTAAAAAAAACTTTATGGAAAAAGCATAATCTGAGACCGGCGCTCAGAGCCCAAACCAGCCAAAAGAAATATCCGCCATGTTGGAGTCAACATTAGTCATAAATAGCATTATAAATATTCACTTAACTTTGATGATCTTCATCAGAATGCACTCCCGGGAATCACAGTTCCACAATAAATGCTTGTTTTGTTTGATAATGTCCATCAATTATGTACATTTATGTCCAAATAAATTATTTTGTTAGGGTGTTTGGTAAACAAATCCAAAAGCAAGTTCAGGTCCAGTCGGACGAAAAGTTCAAAAAGTTATATTACAGGTCGAAGAAACTTGTCAAAGTAAGTATAGAATCAATCTTTAGGATGTTTTTATCATAAATGTTCAATAATGTTCCAACCTGAGAATTCCATTGTCTGTGGAAAAGCAATGGAACGAGAGAAACCTCTCATGTGAAATGCGCTTGACTGAGAACGAGGCTGCTGGCAGACCCCTTAGTCAAACAGCTCCCATCTGTCCCCTCTTCACACAAGAGAAACAACATTCTAAAGATGGTTGACATCTAGTGGAAGCCTTAGGAAGTGCAACATAGCCATATCCCACTGTGAATTCGATAGTGGCTGAGTTCAAAAACTACAAACCTCAGATTTCCCACTTCCTGTTTGGATTTTTTTCTCAGGTTTTTGCCTGCCATATGAGTTCTGTTATACTCACAGTCATCATTCAAACAGTTCTAGAAACTTCAGAGTGTTTTCTTTCCGATACTAATAATAATATGCATATATTAGCATCTGGGATTGAGTAGGAGGCAGTTCACTCTGGGCACAGTATTCATCCAAAAATGAAAATGCTGCCCCCTATCCCAAAGAAGTTTTTAAGATCCGGTCCTGAAGTTAAGATCCGGTCCTGAAGTTAAGATCCGGTCCTGAAGTTAAGATCCGGTCCTGAAGTTAAGATCCGGTCCTGAAGTTACGATCCGGTCCTGAAGTTACGATCCGGTCCTGAAGTTACGATCCAATCCTGAAGTTAAGATCCGGTCCTGAAGTTAAGATCCGGTCCTGAAGTTACGATCCAATCCTGAAGTTAAGATCCGGTCCTGAAGTTAAGATCCGGTCCTGAAGTTAAGATCCGGTCCTGAAATTACGATCCAATCCTGAAGTTACGATCCAATCCTGAAGTTAAGATTCACTCCTGAAGTTACGGCATATCAAATCAAATCAAATCCATTTTTTTGGTCACATACAGATATTTAGCAGAAGTTATTGCAGATGTAGCGAAATGCTTGTGTTCCTAGCTCCAACAGTGCAGTAATATCTAACTAAATGCTTGTGTTCCTAGCTCCAACAGTGCAGTAATATCTAACTAAATGCTTGTGTTCCTAGCTCCAACAGTGCAGTAATATCTAAGTAAATGCTTGTGTTCCTAGCTCCAACAGTGCAGTAATATCTAACAATCCACAACACAAATCTAAAAGTAAAAGAATGAAATGAAGAAATATATAACAATTAGGACGATCAATGTCTGAGTGGTATTGACTAAAATACAGTGAAGTATATACATATGATATGAGTAAAACATTATGTAAACATTAGTCATGTGTGCATACATTCTACGTATGGGTGGTCCTTCTGTAGCTCAGTTGGTAGAGCATGGTGCTTGTAACGCCAGGGTAGTGGGTTCGATCCCCGGGACCACCCATACGTAGAATGTATGCACACATGACTGTAAGTCGCTTTGGATAAAAGTGTCTGCTAAATGGCATATATTATTATTATTATTATATTATTATTATATTATTATTCAAGTGAGTAGTGTTCTATTTTAAGTGACCAGTGATTCCATGTCTATGTATTTAGGGCAGTAGCCTCTAAGGTGCAGGGTCGAGTAGTCGGGTGGTAGCCGGCTAGTGATGGCTATTTAACAGTCTGGTGGCCTTGTGTTTTTCAGTCTCTCGGACCCATCTTTGATGCATATGTACTGACCTTGCCTTCTAGATGATAGTGGGGTGATCAGGCCATGGCTCAGGTGGTTGTTGTCCTTGATGATCTTTTCGGCCTTCCTGTGATATCGGGTGCTGTTGGTGTCCTGGAGGGCAGGCAGTGTGCCCCGGGTGATGCGGGAGAGTCCTGCAGTTGTTCATGTGGGGTGAATTCTTACATAACGTTCAGACAGAAATGTATTGTGGAGAACAGATAACTCATCATTGTTGGTAATCATCCCCACTTCTGTTGTGTTGTCTGCAAACTTGATGATTGAGTTGGAGGTGTGCATGGCCACACAGTCATGGGTGAACAGGGAGTGCAGGAGGGGGATTAGCAAGTACCCTTGTGGGGCCCCTGTGTTGAGGGTCAGCGAAGTGGAGGTGTTGCTTCCTACCTTCACTATCTGGGGGAAGCCCGTCAGGAAGTCCAGGACCCAGTTGCACAGCGCAGGGTTCAGACCCAGGGCCCAGAGCTTAATGATGATTTTGGAGGGTAGTATGGTGTTGAAGGCTGAGCTATAGTCAATCAACAACACTCTTACATAGGTATTCCTCTTGTCCAGATGGGATAGGGCAGTGAACAGTGCGGTGGAAATTGCATCAATCGAAAATCCAGTCTTGACGTTATGGGCATGTTGTGTTGTGCATAGGGCTATTATGGTGACCGTATTACCGCCACACCGGCGGTCATGAGTCATGATGTTTAGTCACGGTAATTCGATTTCTTCAAGCTCTGATGCTGCTGATGGTCATTAGTGGCCTAACGAACTGTCTAACTGACTGGTATTCAGCACTCTATTGTCCCTCTAATCACTCTGACGTCAATGCAAATGTAATGGAACATCTAATTAAACACTTTATGAGAGTCCATGAGCTCATGTTGTGCAACATTTCTATAGGCTGTGCAATTAAATGAGAAAACAGAGTGATGGCCTCTATTAAAAAGAGGAGGATCCCATCAGCTTTCTATAGGCTAGACCTACTATATTTATACCTAATTTTCCTAATATTAAGCACAATGCTTCTCTGGCAGGAAAATTAACCATGGAAAAAGCGTCCTCCATTCGCTATTTGCAGCGCCTTCGGAAAGTATTCAGACCCCTTGTCTCCACATTTTGATACATTACAGCCTTATTCTAAAATGTTTTTGTTTTTTAAATTGCTCCTGCAGTCTACACAAAATACCCTGTAATGTCAAATGGAAACAGTTTTTTACATTTGCAAATGTATTCAAAATAAAAACAGAAATACCTTATTTACATAAGTATTCATACCCTTTTCCATGACACTCAAAATTAAGCTCAGGTGCATCCTGTTACCATTGATCATCCTTGAGATGTTTCTATAACTTGATTGAAGTCCACCTGTGGTAAATTCAATTGAAT
Organism: Oncorhynchus gorbuscha; assembly: GCF_021184085.1. NCBI lineage: Eukaryota > Metazoa > Chordata > Actinopteri > Salmoniformes > Salmonidae > Oncorhynchus > Oncorhynchus gorbuscha. Next base: position 73,812,426 of record NC_060180.1, on the reverse strand, counting down.
GGACATGATTTGGAAAGGAACACACCTGTCTATATAAGTTCCCACAGTTGACAGTGCATGTCAGAGTAAAAACCAAGCCATGAGGTTGAAGGAATTGTCTGAAGAGCTCCGAGACAGGATTCTGTCGAGACACAGATCTGGGGAAGGGTACCAAAACAATTCTGCAGCATCGAAGGTCCCTATGAACACAATTGCCTCCATCATTCTTAAATGGAAGAAGTTTAGAATCACCAAGTCTCTTCCTAGAGCTGGCCGCCCGGCCTAACTGTGCAATTGGGGGAGAAAGGCCTTGGTCAGGGAGGTGACAAAGAACCCGATGGTCACTCAAACAGAGCTCCTCTGTGGATATGGGAGAACTTTCCAGAAGGACCACCATCTCTGCAGAACTCCACCAAGCAGGCCTTTATGGCAGAGTGGCCAGACGGAAGCCCGTCCTCAGTAAAAGGCACATGCCAAAAGGCACCTAAAGGACTCTCAGACCATGAGAAACAAGATTCTATGCATTGATTAAAATAAAATTGAACTCTTTGGCCTGAATGCCAAGCGTCACATCTGGAGGAAACCTGACCATCCCTATGGTGAAGAATGGTGGTGGCAACATCATGCTATGGGGATGTTTTTCAGTGGCAGGTACTAGGAGACTAATCAGTCAAGACAACGCAGGAGTTGCTTCGGGACAAGTCTCTGAATGTCCTTGAGTGGCCGAGCCAGAGCCCGGACTTGAACCTGATCAAACATCTCTTTAAAGACCTGAAAACAGCTGTGCAGCAACGCTCCCCATCCAACCTGACAGAGCTTGAGAGGATCTGTAGAGAAGAATGGGAGAAACTCCCCAATTACAGGTGTGCCAAGCTTGTAGCGTCACATCCAAGAAGACTCGAGGCTGTATTCACTGCCAAATGTGCTTCAACAAAGAACTGAGTAAAAGGGTTGGAATACTTATGTAAATGTGATTTTTCATATATGCGTGTATATATCTATACAGTTAAGTTGGAAGTTTACATACACCTTACCCAAATACAATTAAACTAAATTTTTCACAATTCCTGACATTTAATCCTAGTAAAAATTCACTGTCTAAGGTCAGTTAGGATCACCACATTATTTTAACAATGTGAAATGTCAGAATAATAGTAGAGAGAATGATTTATTACAGCTTTTATTTATTTCATCACATGCCCAGTGGGTCAGATGTTTGCACACACTCAATTAGTATTTGGTAGCATTGCCTTTACATTGTTTTATTTGGATCAAACTCTTCCACAAGGTTCCCACAATAAGTTGGGTGAATTTTGGCCCATTCCTCCTGACAGAGCTGGTGTAACTGAGTCAGGTTTGTAGGCCTCCTTGCTCGCACACACTTGTTCAGTTCTGCCCACAAATTTCCTACCTTGACTTTGTTGTCCTTAAGCCATTTTGCCACAACTTTGGAAGTATGCTTGGGGTCATTGTCCATTTGGAAGAACCATTTGCGACCAAGCTTTAACTTTCTGACTGATGTCTTGAGATGTTGCTTCAATATATCCACATACTTAACCTCTCTCATGGTGCCATCTATTTGTGAAGTGCACCAGTCCCTCCTGCAGCAAAGCACCCTCACACCATGATGCTGCCAACCCTGTGCTTCACTGTTGGGATGGTGTTCTTCGGCCTGCAAGCCTCCCCCTTTGCCCTCAACATAACAATGCTCATTACGGCCAAACAATTCTATTTTTGTTTTATCAGACCAGAGGACATTTCTCCAAAAAGTACTACCTTTGTCCTCATATGCAGTTGCAAACCGTCTGGCTTTTTTATAGAGGTTTTGGAGCAGTGGCTTCTTCCTTGCTGAGCGGCCTTTCAGGTTTTGTTGATATAGGACTCATTTTACTGTGGATATACATAGTTCGTTTTGTAGTTAGTTTTGTACTTATTTTCTCCAACATCTTCACAAGGTCCTTTGCTGTTGTTCTGGGATTGATTTGCACTTTTCACACCAAAGTACGTTCATCTCTAGGAGACAGAACGCGTCTCCTTCCTGAGCGGTATGGCGGCTGCGTGGTCCCATGGTGTTTATACTTGCGTACTATTGTCTGTACAGATGAACGTGCTATATCCTTAATTTAGAGTTATTTATGTAACTTTAGTTGTGATACGTGGTACTTTCAGGCGTTTGGAAATGGCTCCCAAGGATGAACCAGACTTGTGGAGGTCTACAATATTTTTTTCTGAGGTCTTTGCTGATTTCTTTAGATTTTCCCATGATGTTGAAATACATCCTTGAAATACATCCACATGTACACCTCCAATTGACTAAAATTATATGAATTAGCCTAACAGTAGTTTTTAAATCCATGACATCATTTTCTGGAATTTTCCAAGCTGTTTAAAGGCACAGTCATCTTCTGTTATATAAACGTCTGACCCACTGGAATTGTGATACAGTGAATTATAAGAGAAATAATCTGTCTGTAAACAATTGTTGGAATTTTTTTGTGTGTCATGCACAAAGTAGATGTCCTAACTGACTTACCAAAACTAGAGTATGTTAACAAGAAATTTGTGGAGTGTTTTAAAAACGGGTTTTAATGACTCCAACCAAAGTGTATGTAAACTTCTGTAAACTTTATTTATTTTCTTTTTCTTTTTTCAACATTCTTCTTTTTGCAACAACCCTGTGTTTGCTTTGCAATTATTGGGTATTGTGAGGTCATTATGGGGTATTGATATGTCATTATGGGGTATTGTGATGTCATTATGGGGTATTGTGATGTCATTATGGGGTATTGTGATGTCATTATGGGGTATTGATATGTCATTATGGGGTATTGTGATGTCATTATTGGGTATTGTGATGTCATTATGGGGTATTGTGATGTCATTATGGGGTATTGATATGTCATTATGGGGTATTGTGTGTAGATTGATGAGGGGAAAAAAAAACAAAAAAAAAAAATGTTTATAATCAGGTTGTAACCTTACAAAATGTTTATAATCAGGTTGTAACCTTACAAAATGTTTATAATCAGGTTGTAACCTTACAAAATGTTTATAATCAGGTTGTAACCTTACAAAATGTGGAAAAAGTCAAGTGGTCTGAATACGTTCCAAAAGCACTGGAAGTGCATAGATGACACATCATTCCCCCTGCTTTGAGACAGGTGTACTGGAAGTGCATAGATGACACATCATTCCCCCTGCTTTGAGACAGGTGTACTGGAAGTGCATAGATGACACATCATTCCCCCTGCTTTGAGACAGGTGTACTGGAAGTGCATAGATGACACATCATTCCCCCTGCTTTGAGACAGGTGTACTGGAAGTGCATAGATGACACATCATTCCCCCTGCTTTGAGACAGGTGTACTGGAAGTGCATAGATGACACATCATTCCCCCTGCTTTGAGACAGGTGTACTGGAAGTGCATAGATGACACATCATTCCCCCTGCTTTGAGACAGGTGTACTGGAAGTGCATAGATGACACATCATTCCCCCTGCTTTGAGACAGGTGTACTGGAAGTGCATAGATGACACATCATTCCCCCTGCTTTGAGACAGGTGTACTGGAAGTGCATAGATGACACATCATTCCCCCTGCTTTGAGACAGGTGTACTGGAAGTGCATAGATGACACATCATTCCCCCTGCTTTGAGACAGGTGTACTGGAAGTGCATAGATGACACATCATTCCCCCTGCTTTGAGACAGGTGTACTGGAAGTGCATAGATGACACATCATTCCCCCTGCTTTGAGACAGGTGTATGATATTGGTACATTCTAAGTCAAAACAAATTTCACAACAAAAATATGATTTAAGACATTTAAAGACAATATTAAATCAAGAATAGTCTGATGGGTGACAATATTAGCCTATCACCAGTGAATTACATATTTTCACTTGTGAATAATGCTCAGCTTGTGCATTAAAGCAAGTAAAAGTGCAATACTTTTTTTGCAACTTTTTTCAAGTCGTAGTGTCATACCTCATGCATCCTAGCCCATGTGGTTTGATAAGGTTTGTATCACAACTAAACATTTTGGAACATTCACCCTTGTAGCCTACGCTTTGCTGTGCTTAACATTTGAAGAAATAGCCTAACAATTTCGCAACATTTTAAGCAAAATGTTCTGATCTGCTGCATCAGCCTCATTGCTTAAAGAAAAAGGTTTTGTCAATCCACGATCTGCATAGCACAAAAGTCAACCTATTCTATTCTGGGTGAGAAAAAATAGTCTGGGACAGTTGTGGGATGAGATAGATCCCCCATAATACAACAGTTGATAGGCTAGTGCTGTTGCAGTTCGTTAGGCCTACTCATCTTGTTGGCTGATGAAAATGTGTTTGTCTTCACTTGTAGCCTTTGAGATAGACATGGTCACTTGACGGCATTGACTAATAAGAATTTAGCTATTTTATCTTTATTTAACCAGGCAAGTCAGTTAAGAACAAATTCTTATTTTCAATGACGGCCTAGGAACAGTAAGTTAACTGTCTGTTCAGGGGCAGAACGACAGACTTGGCAGTTAGTCCCTCAACAGACTTGTACCTTGTCAGGGATTTGAACTTGCAACCTTTCGGTTACTAGTCCAACGCTTTAACCACTCCGGCCCTATCTGAGAGAGCCATGTGAGTGAGAGGTACTTCAGGTGCGCACAGCCTGGAAAAGGGAATTATAATTATTATATTCAGCCAAGGCATGTTTATATTTAGTTGGCATAAAGGCCACACAAAAGAGATGTCGCGGGAAATTCGAGGAATTATCAAGTGCTGGTTAAATTGTGAATGAGAGACTGATGAAGTGTGTGCAGCCTGCGCAAATAATGCAGAGCTCATGCCTATTATGAAACTTTTTTCAAATCATCATTTGAATCTAAACATATGTTTGTATCACAACATAAATAACTCTAAATTAAGGATATAGCAAGACCTGTTTATATAGCAAGACCTGTTTCTTTGTTAATGGCTCAACACAAAATAGCCGCATGTGTGCTCTCCCTCAAATCGTTTGGAGAACAAATCATTTATATTTTATTCAGCTATGTTCAATTGTATTCTTCGAACTATAAAATAATATAAAATAAGGCCACGGTATTCTAACAATATATTGTCTAGCCATATTGCATAGCCAGATCAGGGCCTAACATGAGGACAACTCAGAGTATGCTAACATAAGGACAACTCTATTCTGTTCTTCTGAAATAGACTACATTTTCTTCATATCATGTTTCTTCAGACCTGTCTAAAATAAAAAATAAAAGGATTTATTGTGAAGCTGTAGGATATATTACATGGATGTATTAGACTTTTTAAAATGTAGATGTTCTAAAGGTCAGTATCGTGGAAGCCAGGGAATGCTTGTAGGCTATTCGTGGAAGCCAGGGGATGCTAATGTGTTTTTCGATAATTAATAGTCAATTACCATGAGACCCATAGTTATTTACTTGCTAATCACCAGCTGACAGAATTTCATGACCACCACAGCCTTAGTATACATGTCATGACCACCACACAGCCCTAGTATACATGTGATGACCACCACAGCCTTAGTATACATGTCATGACCACCACCACAGCCTTAGTATACATGTGATGACCACCACCACAGCCCTAGTATACATGTGATGACCACCACAGCCCTAGTATACATGTCATGACCACCACAGCCCTAGTATACATGTGATGACCCTAGTATACATGTGATGACCACCACCACAGCCCTAGTATACATGTGATGACCACCACAGCCCTACAGCCACCACAGCCCTAGTATACATGTGATGACCACCACAGCCCTAGTATACATGTGATGACCCTAGTATACATGTGATGACCACCACAGCCCTAGTATACATGTGATGACCACCACAGCCTTAGTATACATGTGATGACCACCACAGCCTTAGTATACATGTGATGACCACCACAGCCCTAGTATACATGTGATGACCACCACAGCCCTAGTATACATGTGATGACCACCACAGCCCTAGTATACATGTGATGACCACCACCACAGCCCTAGTATACATGTGATGACCACCACCACAGCCCTAGTATACATGTCATGACCACCACAGCCCTAGTATACATGTGATGACCCTAGTATACATGTGATGACCACCACCACAGCCCTAGTATACATGTGATGACCACCACAGCCTTAGTTTTGCTGTCATCTGTCAGGGTGTTTGTCTCCCTCTCTCTCTCCTTTATTACAGTATGAAGTGTGTCTCAGCCCTGTGCAACCCCTTTTCTCAACAGAAATTAGATTTGAAAGTGAATCCGAAGCCCATCTGATGATTCATTCAGTTTAATAACATTTCATCAGAAGCTTTGGAGAGCCCTTCTCTATTTGTTACGCCTTCGATAAGCGCATGATCAAGATTAAACGTATTAACCCGGCGCAGTAAACAGGAGCCAGCCTAAAGGATTAAATGAAATTACAGATTGATTATATTGTTCTGGCTGGCCCAGGGAGGAGGGAGAGGGGGAGAGGGAGAGAGAGAGGGGGAGGAGAGAGAGAGAGAGGGGAGAGAGGGGGGGAGAGAGAGAGAGGGAGAGAGGGGGAGAGAGAGAGAGAGAGAGAGAGAGGGAGAGAGAGAGAGAGAGAGAGAGAGAGAGAGAGAGAGAGAGAGAGAGAGAGAGAGAGAGAGACAGAGAGAGAGAGAGAGAGAGGAGAGAGAGATAATTGCCTTCAGGGTAAACTGGGGATATGAAATCTCAATGTTCTGTAATTCTATCCTTTAGAACCCCGGGGGAAACCCGTTAGAAGATTAAGTACCCTTATTAGGATGTCGTTATGGATACTGAAGGGAGGGATAAAATAAACACATTTCGGAGTAGGCTACCCCCTCCCAGGGTACATAGGCAATACAGAGTTTGGGGTGTTGTTGTTGATGCCAACATGCGACTACATTATATACAGAAGTATGTGGACACCCCTTCAAATGTGTGGATTCACCTATTTCAGCCATACCCGTTGCTCACAAGTGTATAAAATCGAGCACACAGCCTTGGAATCTCCATAGACAAACCTTTGCAATACTGAAGAAGACGTGTTTAATGCCAAGCGTCGGCTGTAGTGGTGTAAAGCTTGCCGCAGTGGAAACGAGTTCTCTGGAGTGATGATTCACGCTTCACGTTCTGGCAGTCCATCAGATTTGAATTTGGTGGATGCCATGAGAATGCTACCTGCCTGAATGCATAGTGCCAAGTGTAAAGTTTGGTGGAGGAACAATAATGGTCTGGGACTATCTTTCATGGTTCGGGCTAGGTCCTTAATTCCAGTGAAGTGAAATCTTTATACTACAGGATACAATTACATTGTGGACGATTCTGTGCTTCCAAATTTGTGGCAACAGTTTGGGGAAGGCTCGATCCTGTTTCAGCATTACAATTTCCTGTGTAGGAAACAGCAGAGGGAGCACCCCCCTATGCACATTGACAGGACCGTAGTGGAGAAGGTGGGAAGCTTCAAGTTCCACCCACACATACAGTGTGGTGAAGAAGGCGCAACAGCGCCTCTTCAACCTCAGGAGTCTGAAGAAATGTGACTTGGCACCTAAAACCTTCACAGATTTTTTGGCAACATTCCAACATCTAGTGGAAATCCTTCTCAGAACAGTGGAGGTTGTTATTGCAGCAAAAGGGGGCCCAACTCCATATTAATGCCCATGATTTTGGAATGAGATGTTCAACAAGCCACATACTTTCAGGCGCGTAGTCTTTTCACACTTTTCAGTCCAACTCAACTCTTCTTCCAGCAGGATTTTTAAGGGTGTCTTGGCTTACATTTCCTACCATGTTGTTTGAGCTATCAAACAGACCAGTGAGCCACGGTGTGTGAGCTATCAAACAGACCAGTGAGCCACGGTGTGTGAGCTATCAAACAGACCAGTGAGCCACGGTGTGTGAGCTATCAAACATGAGCCAGTGAGCTATCAAACAGACCAGTGAGCCACGGTGTGTGAGCTATCAAACAGACCAGTGAGCCACGGTGTGTGAGCTATCAAACATACCAGTGAGCCACGGTGTGTGAGCTATCAAACAGACCAGTGAGCCACGGTGTGTGAGCTATCAAACAGACCAGTGAGCCACGGTGTGTGAGCTATCAAACAGACCAGTGAGCCACGGTGTGTGAGCTATCAAACAGACCAGTGAGCCACGGTGTGTGAGCTATCAAACAGACCAGTGAGCCACGGTGTGTGAGCTATCAAACAGACCAGTGAGCCACGGTGTGTGAGCTATCAAACAGACCAGTGAGCCACGTTTGTTTGTGCTACCAAACAGATCAGTGTGCTAGCAGCACCATATGGGAATTAGGCAGTTGGCAATGGGAGGCAGTATAATCAGCTTGGAGCAACATAGGAGAAGGACTGAGCCTCATAGTCTCAGTTGTTGTCATAAAACCCAGGGAAAGACTTCAAAGAGATATTTAATAAAAAAACTGTAACAGATCGTGACAGTATGGCCACACTTTAGCCACATGAGTGTCAGTTAGTCCCTCACTGAGGTGAGTCCCTCACTGAGGTGAGTCCCTCACTGCGGTTAGTCCCTCAATGCGGTTAGTCCCTCACTGCGGTTAGTCCCTCACTGCGGTTAGTCCCTCACTGAGGTTAGTCCCTCACTGAGGTTAGTCCCTCACTGCAGTTAGTCCCTCACTGCAGTTAGTCCCTCACTGCGGTTAGTCCCTCACTGCAGTTAGTCCCTCACTGAGGTGAGTCCCTCACTCCCTCACTGCAGTTAGTCCCTCACTGCAGTTAGTCCCTCACTGCAGTTAGTCCCTCACTGCAGTTAGTCCCTCACTGAGGTTAGTCCCTCACTGAGGTTAGTCCCTCACTGAGGTTAGTCCCTCACTGAGGTTAGTCCCTCACTGCGGTTAGTCCCTCACTGCGGTGAGTCTCTCACTGCGGTGAGTCTCTCACTGCGGTCCTTTTCTTGAGTAGTTTAGTTTCTCTCTCTTTCTCTGTGTGAATTCCCCAATTTCATCAACTAAAGTCACTAATTAGGTCACTCTTTAGATCTAACAGATCTAATCAGAAACCAAAAAGACACACACACACATGAAACTTCTGCTGTCCATGAGTTGTGTGTGTGTGTGTGTGTGTGTGTGTGTGTGTGTGTGTGTGTGTGTGTGTGTGTGTGTGTGTGTGTGTGTGTGTGTGTGTGTGTGTGTGTGTGTGTGTGTGTGTGTGTGTGTGTGTGTGTGTGTGTGTGTGTGTTACCAACTACCAACCACTGGTTCTGTGGTGAATCACCTTCTATGACCTGGAAGAGAATGACAACTGAATGTGTGGGTTAAGTCACAACAGTTAACGAGGACTGACATCACACACACATTTAAAGTCCCTTCTGTCCCTTCTGTCTCCTAGGAGGAGTGCAGATTGGCAGAGATCAGCTCTGTTATGTCCCCACTCTGGGGACACCACAGTAGTCTCTGATCATCAGCATCCTGGGGAGACCTGGGAACAGACAGATGAGAGGATACATGCTGAGACAGAGCAAAGGAGAGACATGTAATGACCAGAAAAGGGAACAAGTAGAGACAAGGTGTATATTGTGCCTCACGGGCTGCTGTAAATATGAAGAACAAGAACAGGCCATGCCACCCGCTTGCCCCTGTAGGAACAAGACTTAAGACACCTGCCACCCAAACAGACACGACCTCTTACTCTTCCCCAGTCTGCTCCCAAAGCCAACACTTAAATACATTTACCTTCCAGCCGAAGTCCTCTTTAGCGCGGTCACAGACTCTGCAGTTTCTGCAGTCTTAACCAAGTCCTATGGTCATTTGTGTGACATCGACCATAAGAGTGAGCTAGACAGCAGCACAAAGAGGTCCAGGACCAGGCTAACAGTCTTGTTCATAGCAGCCAGACGGAACTGTTAATACCAGAGGAAACTATTAAAACCAGGACTACTGATCTCAGGTGACTAAACTATCCTGACATCAGGCACCCATGTCCCTGATGCTTAATAATAAAAGATTAAAAACCAATAATTAAAAAAAATGTTTTACCTTTATTTAACGAGGCAAGTCAGTTAAGAACAAATTCTAATTTTCAATGACGGCCTAGGAACAGTGGGTTATAACTGCCTGTTCAGGGGCAGAACGACAGATTTGTACCTTGTCAGCTCAGTTACTAGTCCAACGCTCTAACCACTAGGCTACCGTGCCGCCCCATAAGCACAACAGTCTGCATGCCTGTCTTTTCTCATAAAGAGATTAAGTTACGGATATTAATTTCCTCTCTAGTCCACACAGGCAGGTTATAAATATTTGACTGACCTCAGGAGGAGAGACAAGGGCACACAGAGAGAGAGAGGCTGGAGAGTTTAACCGCGGAGCGTCCTATCCTAGGCTTTTCTTAATGAATCAACTCACTTCAATCCATCCCTCCCTCCCTGGCTCCCACAGTAGAATGGAGCTGGTGGGGAAAGAAGGTATTGTCTAATATATATTCCCTTTAGCACTAAGATTCTTAGAAAAAATGATTCATCTAAGTGTGGATGCTGTGATTTTTTTTTTCCTGTGTGACCAAGTGTTCCTGTGTTCATGGTCTGTGTTCTTCATCGTTACCCAACATCGTATCATGATTGTGACCATCGTCATCAACACTGACCTTTCTTTCTAGCTCTTACACTTAACAGTAGACTTGAGGTAAAGAGGGTAGAGAAGGTATTTTATAAACTTGAACATATTCTTGTAAAGCAGTGGATTTCTCCACTAAAAGTCTTCTTCGTGGCTTTTATATATTTATATTATTTTTTATTATTTTTTATTATATAGTTAGCACTGAACTCTTAGAAAGAGTTAAATTCTCTTACATGCTGACCACACCCTCGCGCGTCTCTGCGGCGCCAGGTGATAAAATAGAACTTGGGTTCTATTTGTGAGGCTTGATGCGCTGCAAGTCCCGCCCCTTCCATCTCCTCATTGGTTGTTAGGAGCATATACCCACGTGGGTGATTGAAAGATGAACTGAGGTCCACACACTCCCATCCAGTTGGTGGTGGTAATGCACCTTGAAGATGGTTGCCAACCGCAATATAAAGTCCACAGAAGAAGAAGAAGCCTGAAGGAGGAGAATTTACTAGAAACTAACTCAGTTTACCCTTTTATCTGTGGATTCATTGTCGGAGTAGAGGACCTTGTGCATTTCAGGTAAAATAACAACCCAAAGTTTATATCCCAGGAGAAATTAGCTAGCTACAGCAAGTTAGCTAGCTAAATTGCCATACATTATTTATACTTTTCGACCTGTCCCGAAATTAATATAGTTGGTTCAGAGTTCGTTTTTATATTTCAACCTGCGTGTCCAGATCGCGTCTGATGTGTCAAACATGCGTGCGATGGCAAACCCAAGCGCGCGAGCAGTCTGGTCAGCATGTTAGGTTATGGTGATGATGTGATTATTTCCTGTGTGCCCAAGCCCTTCTGTGTTCATTGACTGTGTTCGTCGTCGTCCTCCTCCTCTTCCTCCTCCTCCTCCTCATCAAATAATTGGTGTCTGTAATACTGAAATTCAGCGTTAATAAGCTGCTAATGTGTACAATATCAAATAAACCTTGAAATCATCACAGTCTATGATGCCTGGAGCCTTGTAAACAGGACCCCTCCTAGAGTACTACTAGAGGGTTTAACTTTTGAACTTTTCAGCTAAGACTTAACTTTAAACTGTTGGCGGGATGTATAGGGATGTATAGGCCACTTCCACAGACCCAGCTTTTACATGAAGTCTCTGCTGAGATCGTAGGAAGTGACACGGTCAGTCGAGCCGTACTGACCTGTGTCGTGCTGCTTCCGCACCATTGGAGCCCTCTGTGCGGAGAGAGAAGCAATATCAGTCACACAGACGCGCTCACGTGGATGCACACACACACACACACACACACACACACACACACACACACACACACACACACACACACACACACACACACACACACACACACACACACACACACACACACACACACACACACACACACACACACACACACACACACACACACACACACACACACACACACACACACACACACACTGTGATATCAACTTGACCTGCACTAAAGTATGAGTCATGGACATAGGCTATAAATTGCCGCTATAGTCATAGGTGTTCATTCATCTGTGAACAACAGTAAGAGAAAGGGACCTACACCACCAGATAAACATACGAAGAGGATATACTATACATTACCATCTGTCCTACACACATCTCCCTCTTAAAACTTGATGATAACACTACAAATAATACATTGAATTTAAAGTGTCTTTCAGCAACCAAAGACACTTCACGGTAAAAATAAACTGTAAATAAAGACCAGTAGAGTAATCTAGCTTCACATTTCACGTTTATACTGTACATGTATCTATCCATTTATCACACGTGTGTCTGTCTGTGTGAGTGTAATATTTTTCTCAGGCTATTGAAAATGGAAAATTGCAGTGCTGATCTTACCGGAGGCCTCAGAGTGACACAATTTAAAATGGGGTCGGACAAGTGTCAGAGAGAGCTGAATACACTGAATACACAGCTGGAATACACTGAATACACAGCTGGAATACACTGAATACACAGCTGGAATACACTGAATACACAGCTGGAATACACTGAATACACAGCTGGAATACACTGAATACACAGCTGGAATACACAATACACAGCTGGAATACACAATACACTGAAGACACAACTGTATACACTTAATACACTGAATACACAGCTGAATACACAGCTGAATACACTGAATACACAGCTGAATACACAGCTGGATACACTGAATACACTTAATACACAACTGGATACACTGAATACACTTAATACACAACTGAATACACTGAATACACCACTGAATACACAACTGAATACCTTAAATACACAGCTGAATACACTGAATACACAGCTGGAATACACTGAATACACAGCTGGAATACACTGAATACACAGCTGGAATACACAATACACAGCTGAATACATTGAATACACTGAATACACAGCTGGAATACACAATACACAGCTGAATACACTGAATACATTTAATACACTGAATACACAGCTGGAATACACAATACACAACTGAATACACTGAATACACAGCTGAATACACTGAATACACCGCTGAATACACTGAATACACTGAATACACAACTGAATACCTTAAATACACAGCTGAATACACTGAATACACAGCAGAATATAATGAATACACAGCTGGAATACACTGAATACACAGCTGGAATACACTGAATACACAGCTGGAATACACAATACACAGCTGAATACATTGAATACACTGAATACACAGCTGGAATACACAATACACAGCAGAATATAATGAATACACAGCAGAATATAATGAATACACAGCAGAATATAATGAATACATGGAATACACTGAATAAACAGCTGAATACACAGAATACACTGAATACACAGCTTAATACACTGAATACACAGCTGAATGCACTGAATACACAGCTGAATACACTGAATACACAGCTGAATACACTGAATGCACAGCTGAATGCACAGCTGAATACACTGAATACACAGCTGAATACACAATACACAGCTGAATACACTGAATACACAGCTGAATACACAATACACAGCTGAATACACCGAATACACTGAAAACACAGTTGAATACACGGAATACACAGCTGAATACACTGAATACACAGCGGAATACACTGAATACACAGCTGAATACACTGAATACACAGCTGAATACACTGAATACACAGCTGAATACACTGAATACATTTACATGAATACATTTACACAACTGAATACACTGAATACACCACTGAATACTCTTAAATCCAGCTGAATACACTGAATACACAGCTGGAATACATTCACAGCTGGAATACACTGACATACACAGTGGAATAACCACTTTACAAGCTGAATACATTGAATACACTTACACAGCTGGAATACACAATACACAGCTGAATACACTGAATACATTTAATACACTGAATACACAGGTATTCCTGAATAACTGAATACAGGTGGGGTTTACAGGTGTCTACACTGAATACACTGAATACACAACTGAATGACTCACAGCTGTCCTGAATACACAGCAGAATATAATGAATACACAGCTGGAATTTGTTCCACCATTGGAATACCAGACACAGCTGAATACATTTTACACTGAATACTGAGCTGGAATACACAATACACAGCAGAATATAATGAATACTCAGTGGAATATAATGAATACACAGCAGAATATAATGAATACATGGTGGATGCTGAATACACAGCAGAATGCACTTATACACACTGAATACACAGCTGAATGTAGGCTGAATACACTGATCACAGCCTGGAGGTACACAATGAGGCTGCACGTTCCCCTACACAGCTGAATACACAATACACAGCTGAATACACCATGGTCTTGAAAACACAGTTGAATACGGAATACACAGCTGAATACACTGAATCACAGCTGAATACACTGAATACCAGTGAATACACGGAATACGGCTGAATACACTGAATACACAGCTGAATACACTGGGAAGCTGAATTGAATACACTAGAATACACTGAATACACAGCTGAATACACTGGATGAGCTGAATACACTTAATACACAATACACTGAATGCTGAATACACTGAATACACAGCAGAATATAATGAATACACAGCAAAATATAATGAATACACAGCAGAATATAATGAATAAGTGCCTGAATTAGGAATACACTGAATACACTGAATAAACAGCTGAATACACAGAATACACTGAATACACAGCTTAATACACAATACACATGTTGAATACACTGAATGCATGAACACTGAATACACAATACACTGAATGCACAGCTGAATACACTGAATACACAATACACAGCTGAATGCACTGAATACAGTTTGTTGAATACACTGAAAATACACCTGAATACACTTCTTACCTTACTGAATACACAGCGGAATACACTGAATACACAGCTGAATACACTGAATACACAGCTGAATACACTGAATACACAATACACTGAATGCACAGCTGAATACACTGAATACACAGCAGAATATAATGAATACACAGCAAAATATAATGAATACACAGCAGAATATAATGAATACACGGAATACACTGAATACACGGAATACACTGAATACACTGAATAAACAGCTGAATACACAGAATACACTGAATACACAGCTTAATACACAATACACAGCTGAATACACTGAATGCACAGCTGAATACACTGAATACACAATACACTGAATGCACAGCTGAATACACTGAATACACAATACACAGCTGAATGCACTGAATACACAGCTGAATACACTGAAAACACACCTGAATACACTGAATACACTGAAAACACAGAATACACAGCTGAAAACACTGAATACACAACTGAATACACTGAATACACAACTGAATACACTGAATACACCACTGAATATCTTAAATACACTGAATGCACAGCTGAATACACAATACACAGCTGAATACACAATACACAGCTGAATACACAATACACAGCTGAATACACCGAATACACAGCTGAATACACCGAATACACAGCTGAATACACTGAATACACTGAATACACAGCTGAATACACTGAATACACCGAATACACAGCTGAATACACAGCTGAATACACAGCTGAATACACAGCTGAATACACTGAATTCATTGCTGAATACACTGAATACACCGCTGAATACACTGAATACACAGATGAATACACTGAATACACAGGATACAACAACATGACATTTGGTAAAGAAATATCCCTGGAGCATTTTGAGAACACAACTCAACAGTACTAGAGGCACATATCTCTTTTTATTTTATTTTGACCAGTTCCTCCACAGACGCCCCAGTCTACACTTCATATGAGCTCAGAGTCCACACTTAGGACAGAAACATCCCTGGTTGAAGATACCCTTGGAGGAGACAGGAGACGTTACAGGTTCGGGGAGAGTGGGGTAAGTTGAGCCACCGTTGTTTCCAGTAAAAATCCTTTAAAGTACTTATGGGGGGTATCTGGATCTAACTATAGTTTTAGGGGGGTATCTGTATCTAACTATAGTTTTAGGGGGTATCTGGATCTAACTATAGTTTTATCTGGATCTAACTATAGTTTTAGGGGGTATCTGGATCTAACTATAGTTTTAGGGGGGTATCTGTATCTACCTATAGTTTTATTATGTGTATCTAACTATAGTTTTAGGGGGATATCTACCTATAGTTTTAGGGGGATATCTGTATCTACCTATAGTTTTAGGGGGATATCTGTATCTATCTATAGTTTTAGGGGGGTATCTGTATCTATAGTTTTTTTGGGGGGTTATCGGTATCTATCTATAGTTTTAGGGGGGTATCTGTATCTATCTATAGTTTTAGGGGGGTATCTGTATCTATAGTTTTTTGGGGGTTATCGGTATCTATCTATAGTTTTAGGGGGGTTATCGGTATCTATCTATAGTTTTAGGGGGGGTATCTGTATCTATCTATAGTTTTAGGGGGAGGGTATCTGTATCTATCTATAGTTTTTTTGGGGGGGGCGGTATCTGTACTTTACTATTTATATTTTGACAACTTTTATTTTTACATTATTACATTCCTAATGAAAGTAATGTACATTTTACTCCATACATTTTCCCTGACACTCAAAGTACTTGTTACATTTTGAATGCTTAGCAGGACAGGAAAATTGTCTGGGATCCATGGACCACTCGTCTGTGTCATACAGCCGGGACAGTTTGTCTGCCTTCACGTTCTGGGTAACTGGTCTGTAAGAGACGGTAAACACAAAACGGGTGAAAAACAAGGCCCATCTTGCCTGGCGAGGATTCAGTCTCCTCGCCTCCAAGATGTACTCCAGATTGCGATGGTCAGTCCAGATGTGAAAAGGGTGTTTAGCCCCCTCAAGTCAATGTCTCCACGCCTTCAAGGCCCTGACGACAGCCAACAGCTTCCCGGTCCACCACATCATAGTTTCGCTCTGTCGGGCTGAACCTCTTCGAAAATAAGGCACAGGGGCGGAGCTTCAGTGGCATACCCGAGCGCTGAGAGAGCACTGCTCCTATCCCTTGTTCGGATGTGTCCACCTCCACTATGAATGGCAAAGATGGGTCCGGATGAGCAAACACAGGAACCGAGGTAAACAGAGCCTTCAGGTGCCTAAAAGCCCTGTTCGCATCCGCTGACCACTGCAGCGCATCGTGCCCCCCTTCAGCAGTGAGGTAATGGGAGCAGCAACCTGACTAAAACCCCGGATAAATCTCTGGTAGTAGTTGGCAAACCCTAAGAATCACTGCAGCTCCTTTACCGAGGTGGGAGTTGGCGAATTACGCACGGCCGCAATGCAATCACTCTCCATCTCCACCCCTGACGTGGAAATCCGATGCCCCAGGAAGGAGAAGGACTGTTGGAAGAACAAGCATTTCTCAGCCTTGACGTACAGGTCCAACAGGGAGCATGCTCGGCGCGTGTGGCATAGTATATCAGAATGTCGTCGATATATACCACTACACTGTGCAGGTCTCTGAAAATCTCGTCCACAAATGATTGGAAGACTCATTCACCAACCCATTCAGCATGACTAGGTAATCATAATGCCCTGAGGTGGTACTAAATACCGTCTTACACTCGTCTCCCTTCTTAATACACACCATATTGTACACACTCCTGAGATCCAGTTTAGTGAAGAAACTCGCCCCGTGCATTGACTCAATCACTGTAGCGATAAGAGGTAGCGGGTAACTATACCTCACCGTGATTTTAGTCAGACCTTGATAATCAATGCACGGGCGCAAACCTTCATCCTTCTTCTTCACAAAAAAGAAACTCGAGGAGACGGGAGAAATGGAGGGCTGAATGTACCCCTGACGCAGGGATTCAGAGACATATGTCTCCATAGCCACCGTCTCCGCTTGCGACAGGGGATACACGTGACTCCTGGGAAGTGCAGCGTCTACCAGGAGATCTATCGCACAATCCCCCTTTCAATGGGGTGGTAATTGAGAGCGATATCGGCATATTCAGGGGGGATGCGCACGGTGGAGATCTGGTCTGGACTTTCCACCGTAGTAGCACCAATGAAAACCCCTAATCACCTACCTGAACACTCTCGCGACGACCCCGTGAGAGCCCTCTGTGGCCACCCAACAGTAGGGTTATGACAAGCTAACCAGGGTAGGCCCAGAGTGGTGGCCTCCCCGATAAACCATGACCCTAATGGTCGACTATCTAAGGCATGAACGGGGAAAGGCATATTTACAGGAACAATGGGAATCCCTAAACTAAGAACTAATCCTTTATTCAGGAAAGGTAACAGAGACATACATATGTGCAATAGAAGGCTCTGGATGAGAATGGTACCCACTCACCTGGGCTGATGCCAGAATGCCCTGCCTGTCGCCTCGATACGCAGAGGAACCAACCCCGCACCGGCCAGCAGTGTGACCTCTGTGGCCACATACGGTGCACGAGCGGGAACCCCCTCCGTTCTCCCTGTGCACTGCATCTCCCAGCTCCATAGGTATCGGAGAGGGTGTGCGGGAGGATGGAACAACCAGACCCCGATCTGGACCCCGCGAGTAGCCAGCAGGTTGTCCAGCCGGATAGACAGGTCCACCAGCTGGTCGAAAGTGAGGGTGGTGTCTCTGCAAGCCAGCTCCCGACGGACGTCCTCACGTAGATTACAGTAGTAATGGTAGATTAAGGCCCGGTTGCTCCATCCAGCTCCCGCAGCCAGGGTCCTAAACTCCAGTGCAAACTCCTGAGTGCTCCTCTTCTCCTGCCTCAGATGGTAGAGGCGCTCACCCGCCGCTCTGCCCTGTGGGTGGTCGAATACTGTCTGGAAACAGCGGGTGAACTCCTCAAAAACGTCCAATCTCCCCCTCCACACACAGCGCTGGCCCACTCCAGTGCTTGCTTTCCCGGTGAGGCACCAGACGAGGGCGAAACTCCTCTCAGGGTCCAATGGAGCTGGGTGGACCGTGGCCAGGTACAGGCTTAGTTGGAGAAGGAAACCCTGGCAGCATCTCCGTCGTATCCCTGTGGCATGGATAGCTGGATCCTGTTTGGTTCAGGTGGGAAAGAGGCATTCAAGGGAGACCCCGGTTGTGCTGGTGGAGGCGCTGGGAAAACTCCCTGTGTTCCCAGAGGTCCATATTCTGGACATGACGACACACTCAGTTTGGAAATCATAGCAGTATGTTCCATGACGCGCTCCTCCACCTCCTTGGTCGGGGTACCTTCTCCTGCTGGCTTCATTGGTGGTCAGAGATTCTGTCACAAATGTGTGTATAGGTAGCAGGGAAGTCAGGCGCAGGAGAATAAACTCGGTAAATGGAGTGGTTAAATAAAACTAAACATAACTCCAAAACCATAAAATAGAAATGAAACAAATTGGGTATGAGGATCCATCGCACCAAATACAAACACGAAACTGAAACAAGATACAATCTCTGACAAAGACATGATGGGAAACATTGTCACTCCCTGGCCATAGAGAGGCTTTTTATTCTCTATTTTGGTTAGGCCAGGGTGTGACTAGGGTGGGCATTCTATGTTCATTTTCTATGTTTTTGATTTCTGTGTTGTTTGGCCAGGTGTGGTTCTCAATCAGGGACAGCTGTCTATCGTTGTCTATGATTGAGAACCATACTTAGGTAGCTCTTGCCCACATGGGTTTTGGTGGGTAGTTGTTTTCTGTTTTCTCTTTCCCAGACAGGACTGTTTCGGTTTATCTTTTGTTTACTTTGTGTTTCAGTGTTCAGTTATCGAATAAATTTAACATGGACACTTACCACGCTGGGCATTGGTCCGATCTTGACTACTCTTCCTCAGATGACGAGGAGAATCTTTACAAACATATGGTTAAATACACAATAGGTAATGATTGGGATTGAAACCAGGTGTGTAGGAAGACAAAACCAATGGAAAATTAAAAATGGATCAATAATGGCTAGAAGACCGGTAACGTTGACCACCGAGCACCAACCGATCAAGGAGAGGCATCAACGTTGGCAGAATTCGTGACACATTAGTGATCAGAATGAATCAATCAAGTGAAGAGTGAAAACCCGAGAGAGAGAGAGATACAGAGAGAGAGAGATCAGCACATGGGGTTCTAGTCAAAAGAAGTTCACTATGTAGGGAATTTAAGACACAAGCCTCTCAGTGCCATGTTGGCCGCACCGTAAGGGAAATCATGCATAGTAATTGCACACAGCCTCAGCCTCAGATTGTTAAGATTAAGATTAAGATTAAGTTTAGACAATTAGCCTTGATTTACACTGCAAAAAAAAGTGTGTCGGCTAAATTACAGAGGAGGAACTTTTTGATATTATTAAATGTTTTCAATCTGGGGAAAAACTCAGGGGCTTAATGGCACTTTAATTCTCAAAGATCAACTTCTATTATGGAAACTATCAGATACTATTATACCACAACCAGATACCATAATTATTACTGAAACAGGACCCAGGTGTAAATTTAAAGATGAACTTCTATTAATATATGAATTCATATGTAATATTTAATTACGTTAATATTTAATATTAATATATAATATATATGAACATATTTTTAGCAGTAAAGATGGCAATGCATAAATTATACACATTTTACAAAAGGCCTATATCTAAAAATACATACAGCCAAATTATATATACAGTCGTGGCAAAAGGTTTTGAGAATGACACTGTCACGCCCCGACCATAGTAAGCTGTTTATTCTCTGTGTTGGTTGGGGCGTGATAGTGACTTGGGAGGGTCATCTAGGTGATATTGTATTTCTATGGTGGCCTGATATGGTTCCCTATCAGAGGCTGCTGTTTATCATTGTCTCTGTCTGAGGATCATATTTAGGTAGCCATTTGTGTTTGTGGGATCTTGTCTACAGTTAGTTGCCTGTGTTCACACCAGTAGCTTCACGTTTCATTTGTCTCTGTCTGAGGATCATATTTAGGTAGCCATTTGTGTTTGTGGGATCTTGTCTACAGTTAGTTGCCTGTGTTCACACCAGTAGCTTCACGTTTCTGTCATGTTTTGTCATTAATTATCATGTCTTGTCCCTGTGCTTCCCCTCCCTCTCTCACTCTCTCGCTCTCTCTTCTCTCTATCGTTCCGTTCCTGCTCCCAGCTGTTCCTATTCCCCTAATCAATCATTTAGTCTTCCCACACCTGTTCCCGATCCTTTTCCCTGATTAGAGTCCCTATTTCTCTCCTTGTTTTCCGTTCCTGCCCCGTCGGATCCTTATCTATAATTCACCGTGCTGTGTCTATGTTTTGCCCTGTCGTGTCGTGTTTCCCTCAGATGCTGCGTGGTGAGCAGGTGTCTGAGTCTGCTAGGTTCAAGTGCCTTCCCGAGGCAACCTGCAGTTCTCGATCAAGTCTCCAGTCTGTTCTCGTCTTTACGAGTAGTATTATGCTTTTTGTTTTGTAAAGTTTCTTACTGGATTAAAACTCTGTTTTCGCCAAGTCGCTTTTGGGTCCTCATTCACCTGCATAACAGAAGGATCCGACCAAGGAATGGACCCAGCGACTACAGAGGCTCGTAACACTGCCGTCAAGATCCAAGGAGCCATGCTCGGCAGACACGAGCAGGAATTGTCTGCTGCTCGCCATGCCGTGGAGAACCTGGCCGCTCAGGTTTCCGACCTCTCTGGACAGTTCCAGAGTCTTCGTCTCGTGCCACCTGTTACTTCCTGGCCTGCCGAGCCTCCGGAACCTAGGGTTAATAACCCACCTTGCTACTCCGGGCAGCCCACGGAGTGCCGCTCCTTTCTCACCCAGTGTGATATTGTGTTCTCTCTCCAACCCAACACATACTCTAGTGAGAGAGCTCGGGTTGCTTACGTCATTTCACTCCTTACTGGCCGGGCCCGAGAGTGGGGCACAGCTATCTGGGAGGCAAGGGCTGATTGTTCTAACAATTACCAGAACTTTAAAGAGGAGATGATTCGGGTTTTTGACCGTTCAGTTTTTGGTGGGGAGGCTTCTAGGGCCCTGGCTTCCCTATGCCAAGGTGATCGATCCATAACGGATTACTCTATAGAGTTTCGTACTCTTGCTGCCTCTAGTGACTGGAACGAGCCGGCGCTGCTCGCTCGTTTTCTGGAGGGACTCCACACAGTGCTCAAAGATGAGATTCTCTCTCGGGAGGTTCCTTCCAGTGTGGACTCTTTGATTGCTCTCGCCATCCGCATAGAACGACGGGTAGATCTTCGTCACCAGGCTCGTGGAAGAGAGCTCGCATCAACGGTGTTTCCCTGCTCCGCATCGCAACCATCTCCCTCCTCTGGCTCTGAGACTGAGCCCATGCAGCTGGGAGGGATTCGCATCTCGACTAAGGAGAGGGAACGGAGGATCACCAACCGCCTGTGCCTCTATTGCGGATTTGATGGACATTTTGTTAATTCATGTCCAGTAAGAGGCCAGAGCCCATCAGTAAGCGGAGGGCTACTGGTGAGCGCTACTACTCAGGTCTCTTCATCTAGATCCTGTACTACTATGTCGGTCCATCTACGCTGGACCGGTTCGGGTGCTACATGCAGTGCCTTGATTGACTCTGGGGCTGAGGGTTGTTTCATGGACGAAGCATGGGTTCGGAAACATAACATTCCTTTCAGACAGTTAGACAAGCCTACGCCCATGTTTGCCTTAGATGGTAGTCATCTTCCCAGTATCAGATTTGAGACACTACCTTTAACTCTCACAGTATCTGGTAACCACAGTGAGACTATTTCTTTTTGATTTTTCGTTCACCTTTCACACCTGTTGTTTTGGGTCATCCCTGGCTAGTATGTCATAATCCTTCTATTAATTGGTCTTGTAATTCTATCCTATCCTGGAACGTATCTTGTCATGTGAAGTGCTTAATGTCTGCCATCCCTCCCATTTCTTCTGTTCCCACTTCTCAGGAGGAACATGGCGATTTGACAGGAGTGCCGGAGGAATATCATGATCTGCGCACGGTCTTCAGTCGGTCCCGAGCCAACTCCCTTCCTCCTCACCGGTCGTATGATTGTAGTATTGATCTCCTTCCGGGGACCACTCCTCCTCGGGGTAGACTATACTCTCTGTCGGCTCCCGAACGTAAGGCTCTCGAGGATTATTTATCTGTGTCTCTTGACGCCGGTACCATAGTGCCTTCTTCCTCTCCGGCCGGGGCGGGGTTCTTTTTTGTTAAGAAGAAGGACGGTACTCTGCGCCCCTGCGTGGATTATCGAGGCTGAATGACATAACGGTTAAGAATCGTTATCCGCTTCCCCTTATGTCATCAGCCTTCGAGATTCTGCAGGGAGCCAGGTGCTTTACTAAGTTGGACCTTCGTAACGCTTACCATCTCGTGCGCATCAGAGAGGGGGGACGAGTGGAAAACGGCGTTTAACACTCCGTTAGGGCATTTTGAGTACCGGGTTCTGCCGTTTGGTCTCGCCAATGCGCCAGCTGTTTTTCAGGCATTAGTTAATGATGTTCTGAGAGACATGCTGAACATCTTTGTTTTTGTCTATCTTGACGATATCCTGATTTTTTCACCGTCACTCGAGATTCATGTTCAGCACGTTCGACGTGTTCTACAGCGCCTTTTAGAGAATTGTCTCTACGTAAAGGCTGAGAAGTGCTCTTTTCATGTCTCCTCCGTTACTTTTCTCGGTTCCGTTATTTCCGCTGAAGGCATTCAGATGGATTCCGCTAAGGTCCAAGCTGTCAGTGATTGGCCCGTTCCAAGGTCACGTGTCAAGTTGCAGCGCTTTTTAGGTTTCGCTAATTTCTATCGGCGTTTCATTCGTAATTTCGGTCAAGTTGCTGCCCCTCTCACAGCTCTTACTTCTGTCAAGACGTGTTTTAAGTGGTCCGGTTCCGCCCAGGGAGCTTTTGATCTTCTAAAAGAACGTTTTACGTCCGCTCCTATCCTCGTTACTCCTGACGTCACTAGACAATTCATTGTCGAGGTTGACGCTTCAGAGGTAGGCGTGGGAGCCATTCTATCCCAGCGCTTCCAGTCTGACGATAAGGTTCATCCTTGCGCTTATTTTTCTCATCGTCTGTCGCCATCTGAGCGCAACTATGATGTGGGTAACCGTGAACTGCTCGCCATCCGCTTAGCCCTAGGCGAATGGCGACAGTGGTTGGAGGGGCGACCGTTCCTTTTGTCGTTTGGACAGACCATAAGAACCTTGAGTACATCCGTTCTGCCAAACGACTTAATGCCCGTCAAGCTCGTTGGGCGTTGTTTTTCGCTCGTTTCGAGTTTGTGATTTCTTACCGTCCGGGTAGCAAGAACACCAAGCCTGATGCCTTATCCCGTCTGTTTAGTTCTTCTGTGGCTTCTACTGATCCCGAGGGATTCTTCCTTATGGGCGTGTTGTCGGGTTGACAGTCTGGGGAATTGAAAGACAGGTTAAGCAAGCACTCACGCACACTGCGTCGCCGCGCGCTTGTCCTAGTAACCTCCTTTTCGTTCCTGTTTCCACTCGTCTGGCTGTTCTTCAGTGGGCTCACTCTGCCAAGTTAGCTGGTCATCCCGGTGTTCGAGGCACTCTTGCGTCTATTCGCCAGCGCTTTTGGTGGCCGACTCAGGAGCGTGACACGCGCCGTTTCGTGGCTGCTTGTTCGGATTGCGTGCAGACTAAGTCGGGTAACTCTCCTCCTGCCGGTCGTCTCAGACCGCTCCCCATTCCTTCTCGACCATGGTCTCACATCGCCCTAGACTTCATTACCGGTCTGCCTTTGTCTGCGGGGAAGACTGTGATTCTTACGGTTGTCGATAGGTTCTCTAAGGCGGCACATTTCATTCCCCTCGCTAAACTTCCTTCCGCTAAGGAGACGGCACAAATCATTATCGAGAATGTGTTCAGAATTCACGGCCTCCCGTTAGACGCCGTTTCAGACAGAGGCCCGCAATTCACGTCACAGTTTTGGAGGGAGTTCTGTCGTTTGATTGGTGCGTCCGTCAGTCTCTCTTCCGGGTTTCATCCCCAGTCTAACGGTCAAGCAGAGAGGGCCAATCAGACGATTGGTCGCATACTACGCAGCCTTTCTTTCAGAAACCCTGCGTCTTGGGCAGAACAGCTCCCCTGGGCAGAATACGCTCACAACTCGCTTCCTTCGTCTGCTACCGGGTTATCTCCGTTTCAGAGTAGTCTGGGTTACCAGCCTCCTCTGTTCTCATCCCAGCTTGCCGAGTCCAGCGTTCCCTCCGCTCAAGCGTTTGTCCAACGTTGTGAGCGCACCTGGAGGAGGGTGAGGTCTGCACTTTGCCGCTACAGGGCACAGACTGTGAGCCGCCAATAAACGCAGGATTAAGAGTCCAAGGTATTGTTGCGGCCAGAGAGTGTGGCTTTCCACTCGCAACCTTCCTCTTACGACAGCTTCTCGTAAGTTGACTCCGCGGTTCATTGGTCCGTTCCGTGTCTCCCAGGTCGTCAATCCTGTCGCTGTGCGACTGCTTCTTCCGCGACATCTTCGTCGCGTCCATCCTGTCTTCCATGTCTCCTGTGTCAAGCCCTTTCTTCGCACCCCGTTCGTCTTCCCTCCCCCCTCCCGTCCTTGTCGAGAGCGCACCTATTTACAAGGTACGTAAGATCATGGACATGCGTTCTCGGGGACGGGGTCACCAATACTTAGTGGATTGGGAGGGTTACGGTCCTGAGGAGAGGAGTTGGGTTCCGTCTCGGGACGTGCTGGACCGTTCGCTTATTGATGATTTCCTCCGTTGCTGCCAGGGTTCCTCCTCGAGTGCGCCAGGAGGCGCTCGGTGAGTGGGGGGGTACTGTCATGTTTTGTCATTAATTATCATGTCTTGTCCCTGTGCTTCCCCTCCCTCTCTCACTCTCTCGCTCTCTCTTCTCTCTATCGTTCCGTTCCTGCTCCCAGCTGTTCCTATTCCCCTAATCAATCATTTAGTCTTCCCACACCTGTTCCCGATCCTTTTCCCTGATTAGAGTCCCTATTTCTCTCCTTGTTTTCCGTTCCTGCCCCGTCGGATCCTTATCTATAATTCACCGTGCTGTGTCTATGTTTTGCCCTGTCGTGTCGTGTTTCCCTCAGATGCTGCGTGGTGAGCAGGTGTCTGAGTCTGCTAGGTTCAAGTGCCTTCCCGAGGCAACCTGCAGTTCTCGATCAAGTCTCCAGTCTGTTCTCGTCTTTACGAGTAGTATTATGCTTTTGTTTTGTAAAGTTTCTTACTGGATTAAAACTCTGTTTTCGCCAAGTCGCTTTTGGGTCCTCATTCACCTGCATAACAGTTTCATTTGTCTCTGTCTGAGGATCATATTTAGGTAGCCATTTGTGTTTGTGGGATCTTGTCTACAGTTAGTTGCTTGTGTGCACACCAGTAGCTTCACGTTTCATTTGTCTCTGTCTGAGGATCATATTTAGGTAGCCATTTGTGTTTGTGGGATCTTGTCTACAGTTAGTTGCCTGTGTGCACACCAGTAGCTTCACGTTTAATTTGTCTCTGTCTGAGGATCATATTTAGGTAGCCATTTGTGTTTGTGGGATCTTGTCTACAGTTAGTTGCCTGTGTAGCTTCACGTTTCATTTGGTTGTTTGTTTTGTTCTGTGATTTCCGGTTTATTAAAATTATGTGGAACTCTACGCACGCTGCGCCTTGGTCTACTCAACGATCATGACAGACACAAATATTAATTTTCTCAAAGTCTGCTGCCTCATAAGATATTAAGATATTCTGAATAGGAATGGTGCCCCCTGTATATCGTCTCCACATTGACTCTGTACCGGTGGGTGGCACTGGAGAAGATGGCTGATGTACTTGCTCCTAACCGATTGTGTTATTATGGTAGATTTTTAGCGTTGTTTGTTACTGATTTTTTAAAACTTTTTTTTGTACATAATGTTGCTACCGTCTCTTATGACCGAAAATAACTTTTGGACATCAGAACAGTTATTTCTCACCACGAACTGGCAGAAGCTTTTTTTTATGAGTCCGACAAACCCGACCGATGTGAACGACATACTGCTTTCCCGGAAACAGGCCCAGATCCCCATCATTTGCGTGAAGAGACAATGGAGAAAAAGAGGACAGAGCTGAGAAAACATAGGCGGTCGAATAAACACCACCTGCTTTCTGTACTTCTAGCTAACGTGCAATCATTGGAAAATAAAATTGACAACCTACGACTTTAAAAACCATAGAAAAACAAGCATTTGTGTAACAGTATTGATAGCTAGCGTAGCATTTAGCGTTAGCATTCAGCAGGCAACATGTTCACAAAAACCAGAAAAGCATTCAAATAAAATAATTTACCTTTGAAGAACTTCGGGTGTTTTCAATGAGGAGACTCTCAGTTAGATAGCAAATGTTCAGTTTGTCCAAAAAGATTGTTTGTATAGGAGAAATCGCTCCGTTTGGTACATCACGTTTGGCTACCAAAAAACCCGAAAATTCAGTCATCAAAACACCAAACCTTTTTCCAAATTAACTCCATAATATCGACTGAAACATGGCAAACATGTTTAGAATCAATCCTCAAGGTGTTATTCACATATCTCTTCGATGATATATCGTTTGTGGAAGTGTGCTTTCTCCTCTGAATCCCATGGGAAAATGCCTGCAGCTGAAGATTACGCACCAATTTAGACAAAGGACACCGGGCGGACACCTGGTAAATGTGGCCAATCTTCCAATGATATGCCTACAAATACGTCACAATGCTGCAGACACCTTGGGCAAACGGCAGAAAGCGTAAGCTCATTCAGGGCACATTCACAGCCATATAAGGAGACAATGGAAAACAGAGCCTCAAAAATTCTGCTCATTTCCTGTTTGAAGTTTCATTTTGGTTTCGCCTGTAACATCAGTTTTGTGGCACTCACAGATAATATCTTTGCAGTTGTGGAAACGTCAGAGTGTTTTCTTTCCGAAGCTGCCAATTATATGCATAGTCGAGCCTCTTTTTGTGACAAAATATTGTGCTTAAAACGGGCATGTTTTTAAATCCAATAATGAAATAGCGCCCCCATAGGTTGAAGAGGTTAAAAGGTCATGGCTCACATCACCCTTATGCTAGAAACGCTAGACCCACTCCAATTTGCATACCTCCCTAACAGATCCACAGATGATTCAATCTCAATGGCACTCCACACTGCCCTTTCCCACCTGGATAAAACATGAGAATGCTATTCATTGACTACAGCGTGCAACACCATAGCGTCCTCAAAGCTCATCAATAAGGGCCCTGGGACTAAACACCTCCCTCTGCAACTGGATCCTGGACATCCTGACGGGCCACCACAAGGTGGTAAGGATAGATAACAACACATCTGGCACACTGATCCTCGACACCTGGGCCCCTCATAATTAAGTTTGCTGATGACACAACAGTGGTAGGCCTGATCACCGACAACGACGAGACATCCTATAGGGAGGAGGTCAGAGACCTGGCCGTGTGGTGCCAGGACAACAAACCTCTCCCTCAACGTGATCAAGACAAAGGATATGATTGTGCACTACAGGAAAAGGAGGAACGAGCACGCCCCCATTCTCATCGACGGAGCTGTGGTGGAGCAGGCTGAGAGCTTCAAGTTCCTTGGTGTCCACATCAACAACAAACTAACATGGTCCACGCACACAAAGACAGTCGTGAAGAGGGCAAAACATATTCCCCCTCAGGAGACTGGAAAGATTTGGCAAGAATCCTCAGATCCTCAAAAGGTCCTACAGTTGCACCATCGAGAGCATGGTCTCTGTTGCTATCTATACATATTACCTTGACTAACCGGACTGCCCCCCCTGCCTCCATTGACTCTGTACCAGTACCCCTGTATATAGCCTCCACATTGACTCTGTACCCCCCCTGTATATAGCCTCCACATTGACTCTGTACCAGTACCCCACATGTATATAGCCTCCACATTGACTCTGTACCGGTACCCCCTGTATATAGCCTCCACATTGACTCTGGTGTACCCCCTGACTCTGTACTGCTATATAGCCTCCACTCTGTATTGACTCTGTACCGGTACCCCCTGTATATAGCCTCCACATTGACTCTGTACCCCCTGTATATAGCCTCCACATTGACTCTGTACCCCCTGTATATAGCCTCCACATTGACTCTGTACCGGTACCCCCTGTATATAGCCTCCACATTGACTCTGTACCGGTACCCCCTGTATATAGTCTCTACATTGACTCTGTACTGCTACCCCCTGTATATAGCCTCCACATTGACTCTGTACCGGTACCCCCTGTATATAGCCTCCACATTGACTCTGTACCAGTACCCCCTGCATATAGCCTCCACATTGACTCTGTACCGGTACCCCCTGTATATAGTTTCGCTATTGTTTTTTTTACTGCTGCTCTTTAATTACTTGTTACTTTTATTTCTTAGTCATATTTTTTAACTGCATTGTTGGTTAGGGGCTTGTAAGTAAGAAATTCACTGTAAGGTCTACACCTATTCATGTGCATGTGACTATTTGATTTGATTTGGAGTTACATTGCTTTCAGATATTATTCATACCAGAAATATTTCACATGTTGTTGTTTTACAGCCTGAATTTATAATGGATTAAATATATTTATTTTATCTCACCCATCTACACTCAAAAACCCACAATGACAAAGTGAAAACATGTTTTTAAGAAATGTTTGCTAATTTAATGAAAATGAAAGAGACATTTCTCATTTACATAAGTATTCACACCCAAGACTCAATACTTTGTAAAAGCACCTTTGGCTGCGATTACAGAGTCTTTCTGGGTAAATCACTAAGATGATTTTCTAAATCGGTTGTTGATCATTGCTACACATCCATTTCCAGTTCTTGCTATATATTTTCAAGTAGACATAAGTCAAAACTGTAAGTCAGCCAGTCAGGAACATTCCCTGTCTTATTTAAACTCCAGTGTAGATCTGGCCTTGTGTTTAAGGCTTGTCCATCAGGCATGAATTAAGTAGTTTCTGGGACTGGTATATTTTCTCTTAATAGTGTTCGATACCCCCATCTAGTGGTCTCTCTAGCTCCGTACTCTATCACAGTCTTGTGTTATTTACGCTGAGGAGATGTTTACATTGTATATGTAAATGCAATTATTGATGATATTTCTCTGTCCGTATCGGTATATTTTGTATATAATCTAGATACTGATTCATAGATTTTCTGATGTAGTTTCTTGCTTGATCATGTGACATGCAATTATCCTTGAAAATAGAAGTCAGGTGACAATTCATAACACTTATGGCCTGAAGTCGAAACGTTTCATTTAAAAAAAAGAAAGTCTCCCATTAAATTGAGTGTCATTTCTACTTTCAATTATTTTCAATTGATTACAGTGCACGGAAATGTATTCCACAGTTTGATACCACATCTTAGTTGATGACTAGAGGACACGGAAATGTATTCCACAGTTTGATACCACATCTTAGTTGATGACTAGAGGACACGGAAATGTATTCCACAGTTTGATACCACATCTTAGTTGATGACTAGAGGACACGGAAATGTATTCCACAGTTTGATACCACATCTTAGTTGATGACTAGAGGACACGGAAATGTATTCCACAGTTTGATACCACATCTTAGTTGATGACTAGAGGACACGGAAATGTATTCCACAGTTTGATACCACATCTTAGTTGATGACTAGAGGACACGGAAATGTATTCCACAGTTTGATACCACATCTTAGTTGATGACTAGAGGACACGGAAATGTATTCCACAGTTTGATACCACATCTTAGTTGATGACTAGAGGACACGGAAATGTATTCCACAGTTTGATACCACATCTTAGTTGATGACTAGAGGACACGGAAATGTATTCCACAGTTTGATACCACATCTTAGTTGATGACTAGAGGACACGGAAATGTATTCCACAGTTTGATACCACATCTTAGTTGATGACTAGAGGACACGGAAATGTATTCCACAGTTTGATACCACATCTTAGTTGATGACTAGAGGACACGGAAATGTATTCCACAGTTTGATACCACATCTTAGTTGATGACTAGAGGACACGGAAATGTATTCCACAGTTTGATACCACATCTTAGTTGATGACTAGAGGACACGGAAATGTATTCCACAGTTTGATACCACATCTTAGTTGATGACTAGAGGACACGGAAATGTATTCCACAGTTTGATACCACATCTTAGTTGATGACTAGAGGACACGGAAATGTATTCCACAGTTTGATACCACATCTTAGTTGATGACTAGAGGACACGGAAATGTATTCCACAGTTTGATACCACATCTTAGTTGATGACTAGAGGACACGGAAATGTATTCCACAGTTTGATACCACATCTTAGTTGATGACTAGAGGACACGGAAATGTATTCCACAGTTTGATACCACATCTTAGTTGATGACTAGAGGACACGGAAATGTATTCCACAGTTTGATACCACATCTTAGTTGATGACTAGAGGACACGGAAATGTATTCCACAGTTTGATACCACATCTTAGTTGATGACTAGAGGACACGGAAATGTATTCCACAGTTTGATACCACATCTTAGTTGATGACTAGAGGACACGGAAATGTATTCCACAGTTTGATACCACATCTTAGTTGATGACTAGAGGACACGGAAATGTATTCCACAGTTTGATACCACATCTTAGTTGATGACTAGAGGACACGGAAATGTATTCCACAGTTTGATACCACATCTTAGTTGATGACTAGAGGACACGGAAATGTATTCCACAGTTTGATACCACATCTTAGTTGATGACTAGAGGACACGGAAATGTATTCCACAGTTTGATACCACATCTTAGTTGATGACTAGAGGACACGGAAATGTATTCCACAGTTTGATACCACATCTTAGTTGATGACTAGAGGACACGGAAATGTATTCCACAGTTTTGTTTCTTAACACAACAGGTTAACACAGCATGGGGTTTACAATTGCAGTGATTCATTTATTGATGTTTAGGGCACAGTGATGTTCTAATAAACATCTTTATTTTGCATTCAAGCCTTAGTTTTGAATGTATAATTATTTTTTTCAGTGTCCCCAGCTCTTCCAGCTAAAATACACTTAACAGCTTTTGTTTTCTTTCTTTCTTTCTTTCTTTCATTCTTTCTTTCTTTCTTTGCTGAAAAGAACAACCAGCCCCCAAAGAAACAACAACAAAAACAAACAATGGCAGGTGATTTCACAGTTGAACAAAGAGCAATTGAAGTCCAAGGCCGCAATGATGAATCACTAACTTTGATGAGATTAACCCAGGGACAGGTGTGGACTGGCAGGCTCTGTTTCTCTAGAACCAAACCTCTCCCCCATATCCTCTCTACTCCACCATCTACTCTCCTCCATCTTCTCTTCTTCTCCTCTCTCCTTTCTTTCATCCCCATCTCTCCCCATTCCTCCTATCACTCCTCTCCACTATGGAAGTGAGTGTCCAGGAAGAGAGAAAATATGTGGTGGATGTCTCCCCCTAGTGGTCATTTATAATATAATATTGTCCCAGTCCCATTGGCTGTGAGTGTATCTGTACACTGTCTTTGGTAAACATACCTGTAGTAGGAGATGATACTATTATTATTATTATTATTATTATTATCACCATTATAGTGTCTTCTTACCTCTAGCTTCAGATACAATCCAAAACAGCAATGGATATCTCAACTTGGCTGCAATAGATTCCATAAATGAGTAACCTACAATTTTAAGGTGATTACGTATCATTATGGAGGGCAATTGAAGCCCACATTTAAGTTGTTTACATTGTGTTACAGCAAACTATGAATTTTAAGGAATCGATGTGTTGTACTGTGTGTAAAACTATTACATACAGTGCCTTGCGAAAGTATTCGGCACCCTTGAACTTTGCAACCTTTTGCCACATTTCAGGCTTCAAACATAAATATATAAAACTGTATTTTTTTGTGAAGAATCAACAACAAGTGGGACACAATCATGAAGTGGAAAGACATTTATTGGATATTTCAATCTTTTTTAACAAATCAAAAACTGAAAAATTGGGCGTGCAAAATTATTCACACCCCTTAAGTTAATACTTTGTAGCGCCACCTTTTGCTGCGATTACAGCTGTAAGTCGCTTGGGGTATGTCTCTATCAGTTTTGCACATCGAGAGACTGAGATGTTTTCCCATTCCTCCTTACAAAACAGCTCGAGCTCAGTGAGGTTGGATGGAGAGCATTTGTGAACAGCAGTTTTCAGTTCTTTCCACAGATTCTCGATTGGATTCAGGTCTGGACTTTGACTTGGCCATTCTAACACCTGGATATGTTTATTTTTGAACCATTCCATTGTAGATTTTGCTTTATGTTTTGGATGATTGTCTTGTTGGAAGACAAATCTCCGTCCCAGTCTCAGGTCTTTTGCAGACTCCATCAGGTTTTCTTCCAGAATGGTCCTGTATTTGGCTCCATCCATCTTCCCATCAATTTTAACCATCTTCCCTGTCCTGCTGAAGAAAAGCAGGCCCAAACCATGATGCGGCCACCACCATGTTTGACAGTGGGGATGATGTGTTCAGGGTGATGAGCTGTGTTGCTTTTACGCCAAACATAACGTTTTGCATTGTTGCCCTGACCAGAGCACCTTCTTCCACATGTTTGGTGTGTCTCCCAGGTGGCTTGTGGCAAACTTTAAACAACACTTTTTATGGATATCTTTAAGAAATGGCTTTCTTCTTGCCACTCTTCCATAAAGGCCAGATTTGTGCAATATATGACTGATTGTTGTCCTATGGACAGAGTCTCCCACCTCAGCTGTAGATCTCTGCAGTTCAGCCAGAGTGATCATGGGCCTCTTGGCTGCATCTCTGATCAGTCTTCTCCTTGTATGAGCTGAAAGTTTAGAGGGACGGCCAGGTCTTGGTAGATTTGCAGTGGTCTGATACTCCTTCCATTTCAATATTATCGCTTGCACAGTGCTCCTTGGGATGTTTAAAGCTTGGGAAATCTTTTTGTATCCAAATCCGGCTTTAAACTTCTTCACAACAGTATCTCGGACCTGCCTGGTGTGTTCCTTGTTCTTCATGATGCTCTCTGCGCTTTTAACGGACCTCTGAGACTATCACAGTGCAGGTGCATTTATACAGAGACTTGATTACACACAGGTGGATTGTATTTATCATCATTAGTTATTTAGGTCAACATTGGATCATTCAGAGATCCTCACTGAAATTCTGGAGAGAGTTTTCTGCACTGAAAGTAAAGGGGCTGAATAATTTTGCACGCCAAATTTTTCAGTTTTTGATTTGTTAAAAAAGTTTGAAATATCCAATAAATGTCGTTCCACTCGTTCCACAAATGTGTCCCACTTGTTGTTGATTCATCACAAAAAAATACAGTTTTATATCTTTACGTTTGAAGCCTGAAATGTGGCAAAAGGTTGCAAAGTTCAAGGGGGCTGCTTCGCACAAAAAGGGCTTCGCAGGATATTGCTGCCAGTAAGATTGCGCCTAAATCAACCATCTATCGGATCATCAAGAACTTGAAGGAGAGCGGTTCACTTGTTGTGTAGAAGGCTTCAGGGCCCCCAAGAAAGTCCAGCAAGCGCCAGGACCGTGTCCTAAAATTGATTCAGTTGCGGTATCAGGGCACCATCAGTACAGAGCTTGCTCAGGAGAGCAACTTCTCCCAACCATCCAGGAACAGTTTGGTGACGAACAAAGCCTTTTCCAGCATAAGGCAAAAGTGATAACTAATTGGCCCGGGGAACAAAACATCAATATTTTGGGTCATGGCCAGGAAAATCCCCAGACCTTAATCCCATTGAGAACTTGTGGTCAATCCTCAAGAGGAGGGTGGACAAACAAAAACCCCCAAATTCTGATAAACTCCAAGCATTGATTATGCAAGAATGGGCAGCCATAAGTCAGGATGTGGCCCAGAAGTTAATTGATAGCATGCCAAGGCAGATTGCAGAGGTCTAGAAAAAGAAGGGTCAACACTGCAAATATTAACTATTTTCATCAACTTCATGTAATTGTCAATAAAAGGCTTTGAAATTTAGGAAATGCTTGTAATTGTAATCTGACAAAAATATCTAAAGACACTGAGGCAGCAAACCTTGTGTAAATGTATATTTGTGTCATTCTCAAAACTTTTGGCCACGACTGTATGTATAGCAACCCAGATGTAAAATAGTAATAGCCAGGGCTGTCCGTTGTGACCGTATCTATTCATTATGGCCATCAAAATTCTAGCTATTAAAATCAGATCCTATGAGAACATTACCCTCTCTGGGGGTGTGGGGCCTTCTACCGTCCCTTGGCCAACATCCAGTGAAATTGCAGAGTACCAAATTCAAAAGCAGAAATACTCGTTATAAAAATTCCTAAAACATATAAGTGTTGTACAACGGTTTAAAGATGAACTTCTTGTTAATCCAACTATGGTGTCAGATTTCAAAAAGGCTTTACAGCGAAAGCATACCATGCGATTATCTGAGAACAGCGCCCATCAGACAAATCATTGCAAACAGTTACCAGCCAAGTAGAGGAGTTACACAAGTCAGAAATAGTGATACAATTAATCACTTACCTTTGATGATCTTCATATGGTTGTACTCACAAGCCTCCCATTGCCTCAATAAATGCTTGTTTTGTTCGATAAAGTCCCTCTTTACATCCAAAAACCTCAGTTTTGTTCGCGCATTTTGTTCAGTAATACACAGGCTCAAAGGTAGTCATAACAGACAGATGAAAAATTCAAAAGTATTAGTAAAGTTCGTAGAAACATGTCAAATGTTATTTCATTCAGAGTGGTCCACTCATTCAGAGTGGTCTTAATCCCAAATTTTTCAGAGTACAAGCCTGAAACAATTTCTACAGACTGTTGACATCTGGTGGAAGCCATTGGAAGTACAATTTGAGTCCTATGTCAATGGATACTCTAATGGCATTCAATAAAAAACTACAAACATGACAAATTCCACTTCTTGGATGGTTTTTCTCAGGTTTTTGCCCGCCATATCAGTTCTGTTATACTCACAGACATTATTTGAGCAGTTTAGGAAACTTTAGAGTGTTTTCTATCCAAATCTACTGATTGTATGCGTATCCTAGCTTCTGGTCCTGAGTAACAGGCAGTTTACTTTGGGCATGCTTTTCATCCGGAGGTGAAAATAGTGCCCGCTACCCTAATGAATTAAGGGCTTAGAAATCCAAGGTTTAACAAAGGTGTCTATGTATGCCAATGACATTTCAGGGGAAATTTAAAGCTACTTTCACTTTTGGATATTAACCTGTTGCGACGAGCAATCCCGTATCCGGGATCTTAAGTATAGCCTCAAGCTCATTAGCATAACGCAACGTTAACTATTCATGAAAATCGTAAAGGAAATGAAATAAATATATTGGCTCTCAAGCTTAGCCTTTTGTTAACAACACTGTCATCTCAGATTTTCTAAATATGCTTTTCAACCATAGCAAAACAAGCATTTGTGTAAGAGTATTGATAGCTAGCATAGCATTAAGCCTAGCATTCAGCAGGCAACATTTTCACAAAAACAAGAAAAGTATTCAAATAAAATAATTTACCTTTGAACTTCTGATGTTTTCAATGAGGAGACTCTCAGTTAGATAGCAAATGTTCAGTTTTTCCAAAAATATTATTTGTGTAGGAGAAACGCTGAACTTTTTTCCAAATTAACTCCATAATATCGACAGAAACATGGCAAACGTTGTTTAGAATCAATCCTCAAGGTGTTTCCCACATATCTATTCGATGATAAGTCATTCGTGGCAGTTTGGTTTCTCCTCTAAATCACATGGGAAAATGCATGCAGCTGGAGATTACGCAATAATTTTGACGGGGGACACCAAGCGGACACCTGGTAAATGTAGTCTCTTATGGTCAATCTTCCAATGATATGCCTACAAATACGTCACAATGCTGCAGACACCTTGGGGAAACGACAGAAAGTGTAGGCCCATTCCTTGCCCATTCACAGCCATATAAGGAGACATTGGAACAAAGCGCATTCAAAATCTGGGGCATTTCCTGTTTGAAATTTCATCTTGGTT
Organism: Oncorhynchus gorbuscha; assembly: GCF_021184085.1. Taxonomy (NCBI): domain Eukaryota; kingdom Metazoa; phylum Chordata; class Actinopteri; order Salmoniformes; family Salmonidae; genus Oncorhynchus; species Oncorhynchus gorbuscha. Next base: position 73,775,418 of record NC_060180.1, on the reverse strand, counting down.
TCGCCTGTAGCATCAGTTCTGTGGCACTCACAGATAATATCTTTGCCGATTTGGAAACGTCAGAGTGTTCCAAAGCTGTCAATTATATGCATAGTCGAGCATCTTTTCGTGACAAAATATCTTGTTTAAAACAGGAACGTTTTTTATCCAAAAATTAAAAGAGCGCCCCCTATATCGAAGAAGTTAATAAAAAAAACTAAAATTTGACCCGATGCAGGAAATTGTCCAATCATAGAAGTCACAACTTCACAGGAAAGCCTTTTGAACGTGAAAAAATATGTTTTTATCTAAATGCATTTTTTTTGCCAGAAATGCCTTCTCGAACATGTGAACTATCATGTTTCTTATTAATAAACCTCCATGCCATCTGTAAGTACGATAAATTGTTAATTTATGATCCTTGTTGGTTAAGCCAAAGAAAAAGTCAGCAACCCACTATGATGATTGGCATGATTGGCTGAGATAATGAGTGGGCTGGACATACCGATAGAGGAGTTTGGATTGGTCTGCCATATTGAAGGCGTCTGTCTATTTGAGCTCCTCAGCCTGTGTTGGTAATATTGTCGAACGCTGCTTTAAAAGAAATGTATTCTGTGGTAAAACGGCATTAGTCTTGCATTCCATTTTCTGGAGGACCAAGTTTTGAAATCAGTGGAATTAGAGTATGATAGCTAAAGATATGGAGAAAACAACTGTCTCCGGATTACATCTTCAAACTAAGGGCAATCATGGTATGGCATTCCTGACAGGGAGACGCATCCATTATGCATGTTGATGTATACAGGTAAGATAGTCTAGCATCAGCTAGCTACATTTTCATATATTACACGTTTCTAATTTTGACAGGAAGTGGTTTCATTCCAAGCTTAAGTGTACTGTTAGCTAGTTAGCTAACGTAAGCTGGCTGGCTCCCTAGCTGACGTTATTATTTGTTTGCTTTTCTAGTTTGAGTCTAATGCTAGCTAAATTGTAATCCTTTGCTACTATGGCCTATTTATTGCCTACCTCCTCATGCCTTTTGCACACACTGTATATAGACTTTCTTTTTTTTCTACTGTGTCATTGGCTTGTTTATTGTTTATTCCATGTTATGCCACGTGTAACTCTGTGTTGTTGTCTGTGTCACACTGCTTTGCTTTATCTTGGCCAGGTCGCAGTTGTGAATGAGAACTTGTTCTCAACTAGCCTACCTGGTTCAAAAGATATCGCAGACTCCATCAGGAAGTTGGTCCGTGCATGCTTTGAGTCCTGGTAAACCATCTGGCCCCGCGGCTTTGTGAATGTTGACCTGTTTAAAGGTCTTGCTCACATCGACTACCAAATTGTTGCAAGCATAGCTGGTTAGGCTGTTTTCATAAGACTTTAAAAATAAAGTCAATGGGGTCTGAGTACTTTCTGAATGCACTGTATCACACAGATTAAGGGAGATGCAGAGTTGGGCTAGTTTTATACACGGTCATGGTTCTATTAGCATCCTTTTATACTGGTGTCTCTTGCTGATGCTTTGCTATACAAGACTGGAACATTACATGAAAGTTGTTAATGTGTTCAAGGCTGAGATTGAAATACTGAATTGTGTTTAGTTATTTTGTATAAGGTCAAATATATTTTGTTATTTAGAGAAAATTAAATCAGAGACGTATTTCCTATTTATGTAAAGTTATTTGATACATGAATATTCATTAATTAAACTTTTGATTATTAAAACTTGATACATTAAATCATTATCCTGGTTGCTTCCCCTTTCCACTGCATTTCAGATTACTATGCCATAGTGATTCCTTTAGAAACCTAGGACTGTTTTAAAGGAGGCCACACAATGTCATCAATATGCTAACTTTGATTATTTCTCGATTATTTTTTATTTTTTATTCTTTTAGATCCACATTTGTTATACATGTCAACATCCTCCATCCGTTTACTAAGAACAGGAAGCAAACTGATTTGTCGGCTGTTTAGGGCCAGCAAAGGGAGCTTTACTATTTATAGTGGAATTGAAGGGTTTAAAAACACAATGCCTCTCTAGTTGTTTTGTTCATGTCAGCCTTTTTAAATGTCAATTTGTAAAGTTGTTTTCCCTCCAAGAAATATCTTTGCTATCTGTCAGACCCCCTGGAAGACGAGCTGTCGCCATTTGGAGTTGGCTAATGAGAATCCCAATCAATTCTATAAAATATGAATTTGAACGTGGTTACATTTCTCCAGCCTCACCCTCAAGCTGTTTACAAAAAAAAAAGGTGACACCTTAAATTCGTTGGGTTGACCACATCGTTGTTGTTGGAATCCCAGGTTGCACCTTAAATTAAAGTACAATATTGGTATGATATGAAACAGCTGTTTGCTGAGTAATGAGTCCACAGTCACAAAGGAAGTGTATGTAAGCCGACATGTTTTTAATCGAAGCTCATTTTCACCGTGAAAATCATATTTTATGCAACACAGGAAAATGATGTAAGACTTTGGTCTTGTTTATTCAGCGACTTCTTTGCCCTGTAAGGAAGACGGAAAGAAAATAATGGATGAGTATTAATAATGAACATGTAAAATATATGAATATATGAACAGTTAGAGATAATGTAATGGATGAAGCATTAAAGGCTGAGCTTTGATTTTCAATGTTGAAGTACCATCTTAGTTTTGAATTCATCTATTTTGACCCTACCTGATATGTGCTTCTTAGATCTTAAATACATTTTAGTGAGTGTAAAAGGTCAGTATTGACCTCTGAGAAAACTATATCATAGGTTGTGTTGATGTGGCCATATTTGAACATGAGTCAGGTTTAGGTTTAGCAGCAGCTCCGTACCTTTCCAGTGTCGCGTGCCTTGGCTCTGAGCTTGTTGACTTGAGACTCAGCGATGTCAGCACGCTCCTCAGCCTCCTCCAGCTCATGCTGAACCTTCCTGAACTTAGACATGTGGCCGTTGGCTTGTTCCTCCTGGGTGCGGAAAAGAGAGGGGGAGCATAAAATTAGCGTTCAAAGTTTGAAGCTTCAGGTAGCAAATTAATATTATAGGTATTTTAAAGTACTTTGTTATTGACAGATTTAGGAAAACAATGTATATAGGGAGATAGATGATCCAGCAGAGAGAATGAGTGGTGAAATGGGGGATCAAACCACTGCCTCCAGGGATGTTCAGTGTCTAAAACAAGTATTCACACCCCTTGGATAACATCACATTTTATAGTGTTACAAATTCAGATTAAAATGGATTTCAATTTCAGTTTTTTGTTCAATGATCTACACAAAATACTCTGGAATGTCAATGTGGAACATTTTAAAATAATTTATGAAAAATAAAACACTAATATATCTGGACTAATTTGTATTCACCCCCCTGAGTCAATACACGTTATAAACATCTTTGGCAGCAATTACAGCTGTGACTCTTTTTGGGTAAGTTTTCTAAGAGTATTTCACACCTGGGTTTTGCAATTTTTAAAAATCTAAATGTGTTTATTCTCAGAAATGCCTTCTGGAACATGTGAACTTTCATGTTCCTTAATAGCAAACTTCTATATGCCATCTGTAAATACAAATACATTGTTCAATTACGAACCTAGTTGGTTTAGCCACGGAAAAAGTCAGGAACCTTCCCGCTAGCTATGATTGGCTGAGATTATGGATGGGCTGTACATGCTAAGAGATTAGTTCTGATTGGTCTGCCACGTAGCATGCATCTGTCTATAACATGAGCTGCTCAGTATGTGTAGATAATCCTTGCTACTGTGGCTTTTTTGAAAGATATAACATTAGCCACGGAGAACTGCAAAAGTGTTGCTACTGCTATCAACAACATTGCTGTCCTGAACCCAGTTGGTTATCTTTAGCTACCTGCAGATTCATACTACAGCATTTCATGCATGGTGGCTAGCAATGACAATCAGTTTGTATTGATAGTAGTATGGGTTGGGATTATGGTTCTTTGTTTAGCTAGCTAGCTAGCTACATGTCTAAACAAAAGACTCCAAGTACTAGATGAAGAGGCCAAGTACTAGATGAAGTCAGATTAGGGTATAGGCCAAGGACTAGATGAAGTCAGATTAGGGTATAGGCCAAGTACTAGATGAAGTCAGATTAGGGTATAGGCCAAGTACTAGATGAAGTCAGATTAGGGTATAGGCCAAGGACTAGATGAAGTCAGATTAGGGTATAGGCCAAGTACTAGATGAAGTCAGATTAGGGTATAGGCCAAGGACTAGATGAAGTCAGATTAGGGTATAGGCCAAGTACTAGATGAAGTCAGATTAGGGTATAGGCCAAGGAATAGATGAAGTCAGATTAGGGTATAGGCCAAGGACTAGATGAAGTCAGATTAGGGTATAGGCCAAGGACTAGATGAAGTCAGATTAGGGTATAGGCCAAGTACTAGATGAAGTCAGATTAGGGTATAGGCCAAGTACTAGATGAAGTCAGATTAGGGTATAGGCCAAGTACTAGATGAAGTCAGGTTAGGGTATAGGCCAAGTACTAGATGAAGTCAGGTTAGGGTATAGGCCAAGTACTAGATGAAGTCAGATTAGGGTATAGGCCAAGTACTAGGTGAAGTCAGATTAGGGTATAGGCCAAGTACTAGATGAAGTCAGATTAGGATATAGACCCCCATATAGACCCACTAGACCGAGTACAGCCAATTAATATTCAACCCCATCACCTTTAACTTGGTGATACATAGACATTTCTTCTGAAATTACTTGCACTATCAATTGAGTCATTGTTTACTGATGCGCAGTAGTAGAACTGAATTCAAATTTGAATGTCTACGAAAGAAATAATGTTTTTGAATGTATGCTTTCAAAGTATTTGACAAAGTATGTGACTCACCGCTTCCTCAGCCTGCCTCTTGTAGGCCTTGACTTTCATCTGCAGCTTATCTACCAGGTCCTGAAGTCTGACAACATTCTTCTTATCCTCCTCAGTCTGTGGGACAAGATCAAAGAATCAATGCTCCAAAGTTTGATACACAAACCTGTCTGTGTTAGTGTCAAGTTTGGGATGAAGGCACTTTCTGTTACCTGGTAGGTGAGCTCCTTGACTCTGCGCTCATACTTGCGGACTGCCTTGATCGAGTCTGCACCTCTTCTCTGCTCGGCCTCCACCTCATTCTCGAGCTCACGCACCTTTGTGGAAGAAATTAACACACAAATTTGTTTCAGGTGGTGAAATCAGACGAAACAAATCTTAGTACAACAGAGGTATATTCTTCTACCCAGTCAAGGAGGCACAATTGTTGTCTGTTCCTATGTACTTTTACAATTGTAATTGAAGGGATCTGTAATCATACAATTTCATTATCTATGTGGGTTATTGAGAGAAAGTCATTACACAATGCTCCTGTGTATTTGCATGGTTAAATACATTTTCGGCAATCAGTATTCCACCCTAATCCACCCAACTGTTAACTCACCCTGGACTCCAGTTTCTGGAGCTGCTTCTTGCCTCCCTTCATGGCCAGATTCTCAGCCTCATCCAGGCGGTGCTGCAGGTCCTTGACTGTGACCTCCAGGTTCTTCTTCATCCTCTCCAGGTGAGAACTGGTGTCCTGTTCCTTCTTCAGCTCCTCAGCCATCATGGCCGCCTGGAATGGTAGTTTTTTAATTTATGCACCAATTGGCACCAATCATAACGTCCTTCTGAGGACTTTGTTGTGGTAAACCAGCTCAGCTATCCAACCATTGGCCCATGGATACAAATGAAGTGAATGTAATTGAATAGATCATAAGGACTCACATCAGTAATAGCCTTCTTGGCCTTCTCCTCTGCATTCCTGGCCTCCTGGACGATGTCTTCGACCTCTCCCTGCACCTGCACCAGGTCAGACTCCAGCTTCTTCTTAGTATTCAGAAGGCTGGTGTTCTGAAGGAGTTAAAACCATTTTTAGGACTATCAAGAGAACTTTCAGGTCACAAGGCAGAAATGGTATACCTGGTTGAGTTTCATTCGAAATGGCTTTTGACCCATACCTGGGAGTGCAGCAGTCCAACACGCTCGCTGGCGTCGACCAGCTCAGTCTCAGCCAGTTTGCGGCCTCTCTCCGCCTGCTCCAGAGCAACTCTCAGCTCCTCGATTTCAGCCACCATCAGACCGTTCCTGCGCTCCACCATGGCTGCCTGCTCCTTCATGTCATCTGCGACGCGGACGGCGTCATCAAGGTGCAACAGGGCATCCTGGGGTTCACAATGACATGGGTTCATTAGGATTTGTGGAAGTAGAGGTGATTGGGTCATTGATTTAAATGCTCCTTGGTAAGAATTTCCCAATATCCTTACCTGTCTACAGCATATTAGTAAACGCTATTCAAATCCTCTTTATTTTCTACAGATTCACAAACAAATCTCTCCCTAACCTTCAGATTGTTTTGCCTGATATCCCGGTCCCTTTACCTTGAGCTGTCCCTGGACGTTCCTTAGCTGTTTCTGGGCCTCAGCGGCCTGCCTGTTGGCGTGGCTCAGCTGAACCTCCATCTCGTTCAGGTCTCCCTCCATCTTCTTCTTCACCCTCAGGGCATCATTCCTGCTCCTGATCTCAGAATCCAGGGTGCTCTGCATGGAGTCCATCATCCTCTGGCTGTTCCTCTTGATCTGCTCAATCTCCTCGTCCTTCTCAGCCAGCTTCCTGTCCACCTCACCCTTGATCTGGTTCAGCTCCAGCTGCACACGCAGAATCTTGGATTCCTCGTGCTCCAGTGTTCCCTGGACAAAGAGAAGCAGTCGGGCCAATTGCGTTCAATACATTTGGATGTGTATAACACAAGGAATGAAATATATATGACTACAATAAACACCAATACAGGGATTGTGGGACTGTAGCTGGCGTTGGCTAATGTACTACTTTAGTTGTATTGTTTGTATATCGTATTTTACATTTGTGTGACTGTCCTTGTCTATCAGTGTTTTGTTATTTGTTGTCTTGTGTTTTCTGTGGACCCCAGGAAGAGTAGATGATGCTTCTGCATCGAAATGATGAAATGAACACTGCTTTTCCCATCAAACAGCTGTAGTTTGTACCTCAGCCTCCTCCAGAGCGGTCTGGATCTCAGACTTCTCTGTCTCCACGGTCTTCTTGGCCTTCTCCAGCTCATGGATGCTCTTGCTAGTCTCTCCGATCTGCTCAGTCAGGTCAGAGATCTCCTCTGCACACACCAAACACAGGAGCAGTTTAGACTTGGGAGATGTTCAGTGGATACCACCAATACACTGAAGTTGACATTGAATCATAATAATTAATTAATTAATCAGAATTTCAAATGGTCTTGCAAATCTAACTGCCACGTCTTCAGCAAAATTAATGCAGTTTACACAGTTTTAAAAACGTAACAATACATTCACAGACTGTGTGCCCTCTGACCCCTACTCCACCACTTCCACATATCTACAGTACAACATCCATGTGTACCTTTGTGCATAGTGCATATGCTCTTGTGTGTGTGTGAGTGTGTATGTGTCTATGCCTATTTCTGTGTTGCTTCACGGTCCCTGCTGTTCCATAAGGTGTTTTTTTAGTCTGTTTCTTAATCTAATTTTACTGCTGCATCGGTTACTTAATGTGGAATAGAGTTCCATGTACTCATAGCTCTAATTAGTACTGTGGAATAGAGTTCCATGTAGTCATAGCTCTATTTAGTACTGTGGAATAGAGTTCCATGTAGTCATGGCTCTATGTAGTACTGTGGAATAGAGTTCCATGTAGTCATAGCTCTATTTAGTACTGTGGAATAGAGTACCATGTACTCATAGCTCTAATTAGTACTGTGGAATAGAGTTCCATGTAGTCATAGCACTAATTAGTACTGTGGAATAGAGTTCCATATAGTCATAGCTCTAATTAGTACTGTGGAATAGAGTTCCATGTAGTCATAGCTCTAATTAGTACTGTGGAATAGAGTTCCATGTAGTCATGGCTCTAATTAGTACTGTGGAATAGAGTTCCATGTAGTCATGGCTCTATGTAGTACTGTGGAATAGAGTTCCATATAGTCATAGCTCTATTTAGTACTGTGGAATAGAGTTCCATGTAGTCATAGCTCTAATTAGTACTGTGGAATAGAGTTCCATGTAGTCATAGCTCTAATTAGTACTGTGGAATAGAGTTCCATGTAGTCATAGCTCTAATTAGTACTGTGGAATAGAGTTCATGTAGTCATAGCTCTAATTAGTACTGTGGAATAGAGTTCCATGTAGTCATAGCTCTAATTAGTACTGTGGAATAGAGTTCCATGTAGTCATAGCTCTAATTAGTACTGTGGAATAGAGTTCCATGTAGTCATAGCTCTAATTAGTACTGTGGAATAGAGTTCCATGTAGTCATGGCTCTAATTAGTACTGTGCGCCTTCCATAGTCTGTCGGACTTGGGGACTGTGAAGACACGTCTTGTGTGGTATGCATGGGTGTCCGAGCTGTGTCAGTAGTTCAAAGAGACAGCTCGGTGTATTCATGTCAATACCTCTCAGAAATACAAGCAGTGATGAAGTTAATCTCTCCTCCACTTTGAGCCAGGAGAGATTGGCATGCATATTATTAATGTTAGCTCTCTGTGTGCATCCAAGGGCCAGCAGTTACTGTAGTAGCTGACATGTATAGTTTGAGTTTCCGCAAACATAGACACTAGCTTTACTCAACGCCAGTGGCATGTCTTTAGTAAAGATTGAAAAGGTAATGGGCCTGGATAGCTGCCTTGGGGAATTCCTAATTCTACCTGGATTATGTTCCATTAAAGAACAGCCTCTGTGTTCTGTTAGACAGGTACCACTTTATCCACAAGAAAGCAGGGGGTATTTAGCCATAACACAAGTTTTGCCAGCAGCAGACAATGATCGATAATGTCAAAAGCTACACTGAAGTCTAACAAAACAGTCCCCACAATCGTTTCATCATCAATTTCTCTCAGCCAATCATCAGTCATTTGTGTAAGTGCTGTGCTTGTTGAATGTCCTTCTCTATAAGCATGCTGAAAGTTTGTTGTCAATTTGTTTACAATAAAATAGCATTGTATCTGGTCAGCCACATTTTTTTCAAAAGGTTTACTAAGGGTTGGTAACAGGCTGATTGGTCGACTATTTGAGCCAGTTAAGGGGGCTTAACTATTCTTAGGTAGTGGGATGACCTTTGCTTCCCTCCAAGCCCACACTTTCTAGTAGGCTTAAATTGAAGATGTCGAACATTGTCCGCTATTATCCTCAGTAATTTTCCATCCAGATTGTCAGACCCCGGTGGCTTGTCATTGTTGATAGAGAACAAAAAAACATCACCTCTTCAACACTAACTTTACGGAATTGAAAATTACAGTGCTTGTGTTTCATTATTTGGTCAGATATACATGGATGTGTAGAGTCAGCATTTGTTGCTGACATGTTACGTCTAAGTTTGCTGATCTTGCTAATGAAAAAATAATTAAAGCAGTTGGCATAAATCTTTGGATTGTTCAAGTCCAAATCATAAAGTTATTATAATACTGTTTTAAAATGGTGTTGATGATTACAGTTCCCTCCATTTTCAAAACACTATTCAAACATGAGCCCAATAGAGATTATGTCAAATGCTCACGTTGCAGGTTCTTGTTCTCTCTCTTCAGAGTCTCCAGATGATCCAGAGCCTCCTCGTAGGAGTTCTTCATCTTGAAGAGTTCAGTGCTCATTGAGCGAACCTCCTTCTGAGCTCCTTCCAGCTCAGCCTGGCCCTCCTCATACTTCTGCTTCCACTCTGCCAGAACCTAGGGAAATCAATGGGATTTTCTTTAGGTCTTGATGAAGAGTTTTGAATCAGAAATATGCTACAATTATTCTGCATTTGATCATATAGCAGACAGAAAATATCACTCTAGATTGAGAATTATTAATGTTCACCTTGTCAAAGTTCCTCTGCTTCTTGTCGAGGTTGGCAGCCATGGCGTTTGCTCTCTCAACGTCAATCATGAGGTCCTCCACCTCTCCCAGCAGCCTCTGCTTGGTCTTCTCCAGGAGGCGCACTTGGAGTTGGTCGCCTCAATAGTCTCCTCAGCATCCTGCAGACGCTGGGCCAGCTTCTTCCTGTTGTACGACAGAATGTGTACAAATGTTCAAATAATAATTTCTTAGAGCCCCCTACGGCCCTCACCATCCACACCGTATATTTGAGTTTTTGCTGTTCCGTGCGACTCACTTGGCCTCCTCCAGCTCTTCTGTGCGCTGGATTGCATCAGTTTCATACTTAGTCCTCCACTGAGCCACCTCACTGTTCGCCTTCGACATGCCGCGTTGCAGCTCTGCCTTGGCCTCCTGCTCCTCCTCAAACTGCTCTCTCAGGAGGTCACAGTCATGGCGGGCAGACTGGACACTGTGGGCCAGTGCATTTTTAGCCTGTGAGAGAGAAAGTGAAAGACAAAGCGAGATATAAGAGATATAGACAGTAAAAGTCTCAGAGGGTGGCGTAGTCACTGTCTATATGAAGATCTAAACTCTGTAGTTCATTTTGAGTTCCTTACCTTGACCTCCTCCTCAATCTGCCTCTTCAGCTCCTCTACCTGCTGGGTGAAGGCCTGTTTGCCTCTGGTCAGCTGAGACACCAGAGATTCCTTCTCCTCCAGCTGGCGGCCAAACTCACCTGCAGGGACAGAGGGACATCCTGTTAATTGGGTCTCTGTTCTCTCAGATTGAACATTTATTTTAAGGTATCGCAGGCCAATGTTAGGTGTGAAACTGTGGAATATACTATCTGGATACATCCCCAATACATGTTATTGTGTTTTACTGAAGAATGAATTGGTTTGTTGTTCATTGTTGATGATGGTACCATTTTCTGTTAGGAGTCTGGCCCTCTGTCCACCGATGTCGTTGATCTGGCGAACATTCTCCTCATTCTTGGTCTTGATCTCGCTCAGCTGGTCCTCAAGAGTACGGCACATCTTCTCCAGATTGCCCTGTTAGTGAAACATGTTCCATCATTACTTTATATATGAGACTCCTGTCAACTTCAGTTCACTTGAATGGTAATGTCGTTGACCCTCCTCAACACTGCTTGATCAAAACATCACTACTCACCTTAGCCTTGGCGATGGCCTCCATGTTGCTGGAGAGGTCATCAATCTCCATCTTGTACTCACTCTTCTCCTTCTCCAGCTTCTGCTTGACACGCTGCAGGTTGTCGATCTGCTCCCCGAGCTCAGCCACACTGTCGGCCTGTTTCTTGCGCAGAGCGGCGGCCGTGGACTCATGCTGCAGGGTGGACTCTTCAAGATCACGACGCAGCTTCTGGAACTCAGCCTCACGCTTCTTGTTCATCTCAATCTGAACAGAAGTGGCGCCTCCAGCCTCCTCCAGCCTCTCGCTGATCTCCTCAAGTTCCCTGGAGAGATCGGCCCTCTGCTTCTCAACCTTAGCCCTGGCAGCACGCTCAGCCTCAATTTCCTCCTCCAGCTCCTCAATACGGGCCTAGAACAGGGGGCAGGGGCAGGGAGGGATGAACACTACAATACAGTTGAAAAAACTGTATTCATACAAAGCCAGTTTCACAGATATATTAAGTAGATCATGTCCCTTGCAACCTTCAAGCCACCAGGAAAAATGTTTGCTACCAGAATATATTTTTAGGAGATGTTTCAGGCGTGTTCTTTCCTGTACTGGAGCTTAGGTTCTGTATTGTACCTGGAGTTCCTTGATCTTCTTCTGTAGCTGAGCTCCCAGAGACTGTTCATCCTCTATTTTACTGAGGAGCTGGGATGTCTCAAACTCCTTCCTAAGAAACACAAACACAGACATTTTCAAACACATTTTGGGTTCAATAGTGTACAGAGAGAGTATTGTACGAATCACATGCAAATGTTCATTCATATTTACAAGAATTAGACAAGAACAACCGTTCATTTGCTCAATATTGCAGGTAAAATTGTAGTAATTTGTTTTTGTTTACTTCTTGATTTTCTCATCAGACTGCTGCTTGTCATTCTCCAGGTCCATTATGGACTCCTGGGCCAGTTTCAGATCTCCCTCCAGCTTTCTCTTGGCTCTCTCAAGGTCCATACGGAGCTTCTTCTCTTGCTCCAAAGAACCCTCAAGCTACAAGATAAAAACACACATGTATTGTTCAAATCTAAACAACAGAAGATAATAACATCCAAAAAGTCCAACTCCACTCACGTCGTCCACTTGCTGTTCCAGCTTGGTCTTGGCCTTGGTCAGAGTGTTGACTTTGTCCTCCTCTGCCTGCAGGTCATCCAGTGTCTGCTGGTGGGCCTCTTGGAGGGCTTTCTTCTCCTTGGTCAGCTTGGCAACACTCTCATCCAAAGACGCCATCTCCTCTGTCAGGTTTTTAACCTGAAAACGGCCACCACATAATTAGCCTTTTGTTACTTCACATAAATGGGAGATTTAGTTTCATATGTATTGCATTCATTTAATTCAGATTAGAAATGTGTCAACAGGTACTGTTCTATAGATTCAACACTAGGTGGCAGTGTACTCCATGCCAGTGTACTGAATGGAAGTTATAAACGAGGGGCAGCTGAACATACAGTAAACGTGGGGAGTACCACTATTCTACTATTTCGTGTCTTCATGTTTCCGCCACCCACAATACATCTTCAATTCCATTTCTGTTGAGCTATGTTTTGAGTTGATTATGGTTTGGGTTATTGTTTGGTTAAACAAGACCTTGTTTTCAGTGGCGTGCTTCTCCTTCTCCACTTTGGCCAGGGTGAGCTCCAGGTCATCAATGTCCTTCTTCAGCTCAGAGCACTCATCCTCCAACTTCCTCTTCTTGGCAGTCAACTCAGCATTCATCTCCTCCTCATCCTCCAGCCTCTCAGCCGTCTCTTTGAGTTTGGCCTCCAGCTGGATCTTGCTCTTGATGAGCCCCTCACACCTTTCCTCAGAATCGTTCAGATTCTCTGATTCCTGATTTCAGAACAGGATAAATATTTGCAGACTCATGTTGTTTATCAAAATATAGACTTGATTTAGTCATAGAGGTCAGAGCAAATCAACATTCATGAAATATGTATTTAACATGGGCAATAAAAAAATTGTGCTCGTTTATGTTTTCATGTGTATGAAAATATGACCTTATGAGGATCATTTCTCACTCACAGATGCAACTTGGAGTGCCAGGTCGTTCTTCTCTTGCAGAATGGACACCATCTTCTCCTCCAACTCCTTCTTCTTGGCCAGAGCCTTGGCCAGGTCTGTTTTCATCTTGTCAAAGTTCTCCTTCATGTTGGCCAGCTCCTTCTCCGTCTCTGCGCTCTTCAGCAGGGGCTTGATCTTGAAGTACACCTTCATCCATGGCCAGGTTTTCACATTCATGAATGAACGGATATTGTACTGGACGGTGAAGATGGCATCTCTGGTCGACAGAGAGGATAGAGTGGCATGGTGAGTGACAAGGCCCAGTGCCGTCAAAAACATGATTGTCCTCTGTTTTATATATATTTCCACACTATGAGTTGGGAATAATACTCTGAAATTGTGAAGATTATGATAATGCCCTTTTAAGTGTAAGCTTTGTTTGAAACGATTTCCTCAAATTGGTAATGTAAACTAGTCAATAGACCAATAAGAAAGAGCTTTACAAACCCCTTTCCCAATAACAGATAGTTTTAAATTTTTCGCCTTCCCACTTTTCACCTCCCCCCAGACAGTCAAGATAAATTCTTGCTTGAGAAATTGCTCTTTGCTAAGAAGCTATTTTTGTTTGTTTTCAATTAACCTCTTTGGGGTAGGTGGCTGCATTTGACATCTGGATGAAAAGCGTGCCCAAATTATGGCCCTGGCAGGGCAAAATAATTGAATGGTCTGACTGCATCGAGGTGCTTGGTTAAATGGTCACAGCAGGGTTCAGGACTATGTGAAACATCACACCACAGTTGAAAAATATATGGCTAACATAAATCCAATGAGGGGAGGGATGTTAGGGGGAAAGAATAAAGAAGCTAAATATATATATATATAAATATGTTTTAAATATATATTATATTAAATATGGGGATTTGAAATTATGTAGACAATTACAATGATGGAAGCCACAATCTATCCACAATATTAATGCTGATCTACCCCCGCCCCTCCCACTCCCCCAAAATACAAAATAATGATTGGGTAAATATCACCAATACAAATGACAGCTGAACAGCTTTGCCAAATCCCAAACTGCAGCACTAATAGAGCATTATAAGACCTACTTTCTCATTCTGATCAACTTACAGCATATACAGTATGTGATCATAATGCATTACATTCAGGTGGTTCACAGAAAGCTTTGCCAAGATGTCTACTCTTCCTCACCTCCTCTCCATCATCTTGGTGAACTCTTTTCTCATGAGGAATCCACGGCTGAGAGCCTGGACCATGCCGATCAGCACGGCCAGCTTCTCATCTCTCATCTCCTCCAAGACACCCAGCAGACCGGCTTTGAAGAACACCTGAGACACAGGTCAACATGGCCATTGGAACCAGAGTCAGATGGTGACAGATAGAAAGGGTTGGATCAGAACAGGGGAACAACATCACTAGATTCATTTGAACAACATAAATATTGCAATTCTTACAAACACACCATGAAATAGCTTGTTTAAAAGTTGTAAGTTATTGCAGAGGTGTAGATGAATAATGTACACAGATACAGGTAACTGAAGCCATACCACCCTAACACAATACACATGATAATGAGTTGAGTTTCTATACTTCTCCATCTTTTGAAGGAAGAAAAAAGGATGAATAACCAACTGGTGAGATGTTTTTGTACCTGACATCGACACATCGATGCATCAAACGGGGTTTAAATTATCATTGAAGTTCTGTTTTGTTGTCAGATTTTGCTGGGGGTATTTGACTGACCTTGGTGTGTCCAAACTTGTAATCGTCGTGATTTATATCAATGGACCCAAGGAGCTTCTCAGAAGCCTTCTTGTTGTCCATGAACTGGCCCTCAGGGATGACACTGGCATTCAGTACTTTGTACCTGAATGAGGAGACATTTTTAACACATGTCAAGTTGTAATAGGTTGGTTATATTACATAAAAAGTAAGCCTATTCTGGTGCTGCGAATGCCCTTGGAGCAGATCTTTCTGTGGTTGTGTGTGTGTTGTATGTTGTGTGTGTTGTGTGTTTGCATGAGTGTACCTCTGCTTGAAGTCAGCATAGATGATTCTGCTGGGGAAGCCCTTTCTGCAGATCCTGATACCCTCCAGAACACCATTACACCTGAGCTGGTGGATAACCAGGAAGTTCTCCATCAGACCTGGAAAAACAAACCATGTCTCTTTAATACTTATTAACAGATTAAAGGATTGGTAAGGTTACTGATACTGTATTGATAAAATGTAATATTCAAGTCAATATTTCTTGTACCTGGAGTCTTTGACTCGTTGGGGATCAGGCAGCGTACAAAGTGAGGATGAGTGCTCCTCAAGTTGGTCATCAGCTTTTGTAAGTTCTCCTGGAAGAGGGTTACAAACCATTTTCTCAGAATAATGTATGGTAATCAATGCTCCTTTTGGAGGACTGAAAATACACGTTTCAGAAGCTCACCCTGAACTGGGACGACACAGTCTGCATGGAACCACCCTTCTTCTTTCCTCCCTTCTTGGTTGTATCTGTTCACATGTAAGTAAAAGATCATTAGAAATGAGAGAATCAAATGCTGCCAATGAGATTGTGAAAAATAACAACTATTGACTTTAAAAACAATGTGGGTCTGAATTGTATCAAGTGCATTTGATGTGATGCTAGTCTTACCCTCAGGTGGGGCAGCAGGATACAGGGTAGCCATCAGTTTGACTGAGGACTTCCCGTACATCAGAATAACTGAGTCGTTCAGGGGGTCCTTGTTCTTCTCCAGCCAGCCAGTGATGTTGTAGTCCACAACGCCGGCGTAGTGCACCAGGGAGAAGTGGGCCTCTGCCTTGCCTTTGGCAGGCTTGGGTTTCTCATATGCCTTGGTTTTGCCAAGATGCTGATCGTTCAGCTTGTTCTTGAAGGTAGTGTCTGAAGCCTTGGGGAACATGCACTCCTCTTCAAGGATGGAGAAGATGCCCAATGGCTTTACAAAAAGAGATGTTTATCAAATTAGTGATTTTACATTTAGGATCACATTTATTTCTTTAGTAAACATACTTTTATAGGATTATATTCATTTAGGGGGCCATAATAGGAAACATATTGAGTTCTCAACAGTCAGAACATTTTTACCATTGTGATAATATATATCAATGTGCTCCCTATGAGCTTTGATGTTGCATCCCAATATAATCCTTACAGACAATTTACCTTCTCAATAAGCTCAATGCAGGCAGCCAAGTCCATGCCGAAGTCAATGAAGGCCCAGACGATTCCCTCCTTCTTGTACTCCTCTTGTTCCAGGACGAACATGGTGTGGTTGAAAAACTGTTGCAGTTTCTCATTGGTGAAGTTGATGCACAGCTGCTCCATGCTGTTGTACTGTTGATGGAATTTCAGAAGGGATCATTTCATGATACAAGGCTGTAATCCTTCTGAATCACAACTAAATGTCTTGTTCTGGTCTCATACTCACATCAAAGATCTCAAATCCGGCAATGTCGAGCACACCGATATAGAACTGCCTTGGATTCTTGGTGTCCAACATCTCGTTGATACGGATGACCATCCACAAGAACATCCTCTCATAGATGGACTTGGCCAAAGCCATGACTGCATTATAAACCTTCAATGATAATGCCTCAAATTAATACATGATATATTGACCATGTCCAGTGATAAGGTTGGGAAAAACAACCTAAGTATTTATAAAAAGCAATGCAATTGTCCCCAAAATAATTCATTTGGTCAGAAAATGTTTGATGCTGTGTATTTAACCGCTTCACCTGAGGCACAGTCTGTCCCTTGGTCACATACTCATTGCCGACCTTCACTCTGGGGTAGCACAGACATTTCAGCAACTCAGCTGAGTTCAGGCCCAGCAGGTAGCCGATTTTATCAGCCACTGGAGAGAGAACCAACATCAACAGATCGCTTGATTCTGATGTCACACTGACAATATAGTTTGGTCAACTCTTTTGATTTTAACCCACTTATATTATTTAAAATATTTCCTGGGGTTTTGAGTTTGTATCTCCTGCCTGACTTTCATGTGGCACCGTCTGTCTTACGTACTTGGGACTGGGAAAGGAACTAATGCTTCCCATATATTATGTCTTATGAGTGGGACTCACCCTCTGTGCCGTCTGGCTCGGCCTGCTCCTCACGCTGCTTCTGCTTGAATTTCAAGTTGCCATGGTGCATTACAGCTCCTGTCAGCTTGTAGATGGCCATTTTCTCATCGTTAGAGAAGCCCAGGATTGTAATTGCATCCTGGTATTAAAGAGGAAGTACAACAGTGAGGAACTGAATGGTAGTTTGCTCAGTTACAGTACACTGCCGTTCTGTGTTCAGTCCAGAACAAATGGGATGGTTAGAATGAACTGGCTTCTCAGTTCCACATTGATTACTTTTGGCCAACACACTAGTATATGACAGCACAATATGAGTTTTACACACTTCCACAGGGGACTTAGTGACAGTCTCTCATGTCTTACATTTGTATGCCTCAAGGTGGAGTGTGAAGGCATGAAGAATGGCCTTGAAGCACATGACTAACTAACACAAGGTGGCCAGCTGCAATCAAGTTGGATTTTATCAATGCATTCAGTGTGTATTGTGGTCCTACCCATTCCATGTCTAGAGTTTGGTTCACACTTTGTATCACTCACATCGGTGGCATCCAGCTCGACCTTGTCGTCAATGCTGGCCACAGTGATCTGACCCTGGCTGATCATGGGGAAGTCGTAAGGGTTGGTGGTGATGAGTGTCATTTCTGTGGACAACAGAGAATGGCTTGTCAGTTAAATCAGTGAGAATTCTGCTGTCCTACCTTTACAGTATCTCTCCCTCCTTTAGTCAATAGATGGACTCAAGGATACATGCAGTGTATAATGCATAGCATCAAAAGAGGGGGACTGGGGCTCCTGGACTAGCGTATCACAGTGCATTAGTTGATCTTTCCCATGAAAGACCTTGAAAGACCTGACCCATGTTTAGATGCCTTGTTACCTTGGAAGTACTCATTATAATAATATTAACAGTGTGAACTATGAAAACATTTTAATAAATTCCACAGATGGCGGTGTAAATAATTTCACCTTAACCTGTACTTTGCCTTACCAACTAGCTCAGGTTTGTGGTTGGTCATCATCTGGTAGAAGATATGGTAGCCTCTCTCAGCGGGCAGCTGGAAGGCCACTCTGGACTTCTCTAGCAGGTCTGAGAGAGAGAGAGAGAGAGAGAGAGAGAGAGAGAGAGAGAGAGAGAGAGAGAGAGAGAGAGAGATACAAGGATATAGATATAACGATATAGATATATAGATATAACGATATAACGATATAACGATATAGATATATAGATATAACGATATAGATATTACGTCTGATGATTTGATCTCCCCAAAATGGTGTGTTTGAATTTAAAGAGATTTTCCGGTACTTGTGTATACTTCATAGCCAGTAGTTCATAGTTCATAGTTCTGGAACTCTCACGAGTCAAAAGTGGTCCCTGACAATTTCGTACTACCTCACATTGGTGCAGATATGAGGCACCAAGTCATTGCTCTGTCTTTTGCTCTGTTGTGAGTGCAACTTGCTAGCTGTCACTCAAATGGTGAAGGGCTGAAGCTCATTGGCTGAAAATTGAATTACTAAGGGGACTGACCCACATGGGGGAACATTTTGGGAAAATGGCGCCACATAACTTCCAGGGAAACATTTCCTGGCTAATTAAGGTAAGAGAGATTGTGCATGTATGAACTACATATTGACACATCTAGACCAAAGCGGGAGGTTGAAAAAATGCTTGCTAGTCTTCAAAGTTCCACAGCATGTCATTAAGGAAAGCATTTAGAAACAAGGAAACCCAACTCACAGGTCTCAATGTCAGCTTTAGCCAGTTTTCCTCCTTGGAAGTGAATCCTGATGAATTTACCCTGTTGTAAAGCATGGGGTTAGAAATAGGTAAACTAAATAAATATAACATTTTACTTTGATAGACCACTTGAAATGTTACAGTTTGTTGGACAGCTGATGATAAAACTATAGTGAACTACTGAAATTTTTCCACTCAATATAAGGTAACTTCCACAGTATGCCCTTCATACTTACAAAGCGAGACGAGTTGTCGTTCCTCACTGTCTTGGCATTACCGTAAGACTCCAGCAGAGGGTTAGCTGCAATGATCTGATCCTCAAGAGACCCTGATTGAGACAAAGACAAGTTTCTCAGAAACTAGCAAACACTTTTCTTAAAACAGTATTCACCGCTTGAAAAACAAAGTGTACACAGAACACCAAACTAAAATGTGTTACCTTCATTTGTGTTATAAAAGCACAACCAACCTGCATTTTGGTGGGGTCTACTTCCTTCTTGACACCAGAAACAGCAATGGTGGCGAAGTACTGGATGACACGCTTGGTGTTGACAGTCTTTCCTGCACCGGATTCTCCGCTGGTTTATATGACAGACGGGTTTGAGTGTCAGATTGGTTTTTGCTAATCTGCATTGACAAATACACTGTTCACCTGTTTTCTAACAAAACTAAATTATTAACAAAGTATTTCCACTCATTGGCTCATTATAACGTGGTCTGTGCTTGTAAAACTGGTTGGACGTACTGCCAAGTTCTCTAAAACAATGTTGGAGACTTATGGTAGAGAAATGAACATTCAGTTATCAAAACATCTGTGGCAATGTGACAAAACGGCACATTCTTTATTGTCCCCAGTGCAAGGTGCACCTATGTAACATTTGTGTTGTTTAATCAGCTTCTTAATATGACAATATGGTCACATTCTTAATATTAGACCAACACTTTACATGTTGCATTTATATTTTTGTTCAGAATATTTTCATCACACCCAAGTCACACAACATCAGAATAGAAACACTTAATCAAGTTAAATGATAGAAAACAACTTACGTAATCAGGACGGACTGGTTCTCCTTATCTGGAACCAAAAAACATGTTGCTTATTATAACCAGTCAACATTTGGAGTACATCATTGTATTCATAAGCATCATCATGAATTTCATTTTGGAAAATTTTCCATTCAAGGCTAGAGAAATGAGAGATTCCCAGCAAACTGTTCTAACTTAGACTAGAAGACAGTAGATTCCATCCATCCATCCATTTCTCCATGAGAGCTCGTACCAATCATCATGAACTGGAAGGCGTTGTCAGAGACGGAGAAGATATGGGGTGGAGCCTCCATCCTCTTCTTCCCTCTGTAGGCGTTGACGACCTCTTCGTCGTACACAGGGAGCCACTTGTAGGGGTTCACCGTGGCACAGAAGAGCCCAGAGTAGGTCTGGATGAAAGGGATTTCAATTAGGAGATTAGCAAAGTTAGATTGACTTTTACCTGGATTTATGTGAGGATGTGGGTGTACTATGGTATACTAATGTGGCTCTACTGTATTGGTATGTTTTGGTTTCTACTATTCATTTGAGTGTAGTACTTTACGTGTGTATTGCTCATGTTCATGCATGTAGGAATTTCTTATGTTCATTTACAGTATGTGTGTATGT
This sequence comes from Oncorhynchus gorbuscha, assembly GCF_021184085.1. Taxonomy (NCBI): domain Eukaryota; kingdom Metazoa; phylum Chordata; class Actinopteri; order Salmoniformes; family Salmonidae; genus Oncorhynchus; species Oncorhynchus gorbuscha. The sequence continues at coordinate 73,754,858 of NC_060180.1, read as the reverse complement.
TTATGCAGGTTTCTTACATAGATCATCCATGCTGCATAACGCTCTTTGAGGTTATACAACACAGAGGCTTCATTCAGGTAGGTCATCATGGCCATGTCCTCAATCTTGTCGTACTTAGGGGGGTTCATCTGGTAGATGTCTGCTTCTTTGAACTCTTTGTCCTGAAATAGTCAGAAATCTAGATTTCACACGGATCGAACTGGTCATGAATGTTTTTTGCTGATTAAATACAATATAAATCTTTTTTTAAATGCTTACCCACATTTAATCCAAGTACTTTGTTATCACCCAGAAATACATGTGATTCTTGAATTGTCATTATCAATAATTCAATGCCAATTTTAAACAGCATCTATAAAAGTGTTTTATTTGAGGGTTATTTTCTGCTTTAAAAAGAACAAAGAAATGATTCTTAATCTTTTTTTGTTAGTGATTTCATATTGGCTTTGGGAATGTTTTTGATAATTTTTAACTTCAATACTTTTCAGATAAGACTTACCATTGTAGTGCCGTCAGGATTTTTGACTTTGACAGTACACTTTCCCTCTGTCCTGCCAGTGATCAAACCCTTAAGGTACAGCTCCTTGACATCTGTCACATAGCAGGCGTTCTTTGAATCAAAGGGTGCGGCTTGTGCCTCAATCCTTTCCCTCTCGGGTTTACGAAGGTACAAGGCTGCCTTGCCGTAGATTTTCATCTCCGCGTCCGTACTCATGGTGACGGTTCACTAGGAAAGAGATGAAACAAGAAACATGATTGACTCTGTGGTGCTTCCTCCACAGTCAACAGAGTGAGCGGTACTGTATCTCACACAGAATTCTTTTCACACAGAATATTGTTTCACCTTCTTTTTACCCCTCCTACAGATGTATTCGTACGTCTTGGAGGATCCTGTGAAACATTAGGCTGTTGTGAATAAGCATAGGTCTGAAGCCTTATCATTTAGCCCGCGAAGGACAAGAAACATTTTGAATGGCATAATTCAACTCCATCATTACAGCCATGTCCAATTCAACTACAGATGCAACCATACACTTTAATTTTCCTAGTTGCAATTCACTTTACATTCTCTCAAGAATTCTAAAAAATAGCCCTGAAAACCCAGTTACATTCTAGACCACCCCCTCATTTTACAAAGAAGGGTGCAGTAATCCCAAATTTTACTGTGAATGAAAGTTACACCTTACAATTGAAGTAAAACACATTTAACAAAAAACATTTTAAATCAATGCCACTTGATTGCGTATTGTAAAATATTACAAAAGACCAAAAAAAAAATACTGAAGTCAAACAATGCAGTTAGCTACTGCCTTAGATGCTGAGTGAAAATAGACTGTATGTACACACTAAGGAAGTGGAGAAAGTCTTACCACAGAGGAAGAAGGTATCGACCTGACTTATGAATGCTGGGGCCTCAGCCTCCTTATATCTGGCTGGAAGTGCCAACCAAGCAAAAGTTAATTATGGACACCTCTAGTAAAGGAAATGGATTGGATGTGAGACCCCTGTGTGTCTGTGTCTCTCTAGTCCCACCCACTTCGAGGAGCACCACACTCCTTATTCTTTTACCATGGATTGTTCTAGACTATTTTGAGACCTTAAGGAGGATCAGGTTGCCTACTGCAGGAATGTCTACAAATGACATGTCCATCTAACTTGCTCCTAGAGTCGAGCTCTGTGGCTGACCTTGAGCTGCTGTACATACTAAACATGTACACACTGTCATTTACATAAATAAAACACAATAATTTAGTTTAGAACTTGACCTACTGGTTCCATGTAAATCTCAGACTGGGAACAATGTGATCTCCCGCTATATGCAAGTTTGGCCAATGGCATAACACCTCTTTGACATGTAAATTCAACCAACCAATACATACTTATCTTTAATATAATATAATATTACATTTCACAGAATTTAATGTAAATGAGAGATGTCATAACTAATAATTATGCCAATGTTTTATTAATCAAACTGATTCTAATAGTATTCCAGTTTGATTCATTTACATTTACATTACATTTAAGTCATTTAGCAGACGCTCTTATCCAGAGCGACTTACAAATTGGTGCATTCACCTTATGACATCCAGTGGAACAGTCACTTTACAATAGTGCATCTAAATCAAATGTTCCTCAAATAGTGTAATGGTCCACGTTGCCTCCACAACCATTATAATTCTTTCTAGAAAATATAATCAGACCTTATTTAGTTGAATATCAGTAATGAATTAATCCTTACCAATAACTATATTACTTTTTTTTGAACCTCTCCTCACCTCATGCTTCTGACGGAGTTGGCCGTTACCTCACGCTTTTGCTCAGTTTGATTTATGACCCTGGTGAAACCATATTAAATAAATATTTAAAATCTAGAACAGACACATTTAGGCTTTCATATCGCTTATAGCACTGTTAACTCCAATGTGTAGTTATTCACCTACATTATGAAGATGCCGCAGGCGCTTTAAACAGTCCAGTAGGATTCTTACGACTTAAGGTTAGAGTTCAAATTCCGATGGTCCATAACATCGGTACTTTATGACTCCTATCCACTCATATGGCTGAGAGAGATATAATATAGCTGCCTCAAACTTTTATGACACTCTGAATGAAGTAAATAGCTTAGCAGCTGAGCTTCAATAAAACTGATATGAAATGAATAGGGGTGGCACTTAATACCAACACCTTTGTAATAAAGCATTTATCATTTATTATTAAATTGTTTATTCATAATTTATTAATCATTACTCACGAATGTTAGTAAGCTAGTTATTCACACATTTATAAACACATTTTTTCGTGTTTAATAATGATTTATAAGATCACTCATAAGATGTTATATAAACCATGTATTATCCGGCAGAACAAACTTGTCAGCTCAGGGATTCGATCTTGCAACCTTTCGGATCCTAGTCCAATGCTCTAACCACCCGCCACCCCATGTATATCCCCTTCAAACAAAATAACCGCGAATTATGAAACAATTCATTTGTTTCTCCAAATTGGAGATTACATGTCAGATGCATGTTTAAGATTTGATTTCACATCAAATTTGGCATCAAATCAAATCAAAACTTTTAACAATCATTTTACAGCTTTCAATGTGATGTGAATCAATTGCTGTGTAAAAGTTAATTATTTCAAATTGGTTCAGATGAATTAATGTGTTATTCTGATTATTTCAGACGCAGCGTCTCATTCCATCCCCCTACGAGCAAAATTAAGATGTCCCAATGTTCTCCCAACTTATTAGCAACATTGTGACAATGTCCTGTATTAATAAAGTCACTGTTGGAAACATCATAGGGGGCGTTGCAGGAGACACATGATGAGTAGGCAAAGCTGAGGATTCTCATAATGAGGTGAGCACTGTATCTGAGTGGTAAAACAGTAGCTGGACAGGAAAGGGTTAAGGTGTGCTGTCGATGAAGGCTGTGGACCAAGCCCGGGCCTGGAGACTCCCTGCGGACCTGGCATCCTTTCGCTCCCTCCTCTCTACATTTTCCTCTTCTGTCTCTGCTGCTAAAGCCACTTTCTACCACTCTAAATTCCAAGCTTCTGCCTCTAATCCTAGGAAGCTCTTTGCCACCTTCACCTCCCTCCTGAATCCTCCTCCCCCCTCTCCTCCCTCTCTGCAGATGACTTCGTCAACCATTTTGAAAAGAAGGTCGACGACATCCGATCCTCGTTTGCTAAGTCAAACGACACCGCTGGTTCTGCTCACACTGCCCTACCCTGTGCTCTGACCTCTTTCTCCCCTCTCTCTCCAGATGAAATCTTGCGTCTTGTGACGGCCGGCCGCCCAACAACCTGCCCGCTTGACCCTATCCCCTCCTCTCTTCTCCAGACCATTTCCGGAGACCTTCTCCCCTTACCTCACCTCGCTCATCAACTCATCCCTGACCGCTGGCTACGTCCCTTCCGTCTTCAAGAGAACAAGAGTTGCACCGCTTCTGAAAAAACCTACACTCGATCCCTCCGATGTCAACAACTACAGACCAGTATCCCTTCTTTCTTTTCTCTCCAAAACTCTTGAACGTGCCGTCCTTGGCCAGCTCTCCCGCTATCTCTCTCAGAATGACCTTCTTGATCCAAATCAGTCAGGTTTCAAGACTAGTCATTCAACGGAGACTGCTCTTCTCTGTATCACGGAGGCGCTCCGCACCGCTAAAGCTAGCTCTCTCTCCTCTGCTCTCATCCTTCTAGACCTATCGGCTGCCTTCGATACTGTGAACCATCAGATCCTCCTCTCCACCCTCTCCGAGTTGGGCATCTCCGGCGCGGCCCACGCTTGGATTGCGTCCTACCTGACAGGTCGCTCCTACCAGGTGGCGTGGCGAGAATCTGTCTCCTCACCATGCGCTCTCACCACTGGTGTCCCCCAGGGCTCTGTTCTTGGCCCTCTCCTATTCTCGCTATACACCAAGTCACTTGGCTCTGTCATAACCTCACATGGTCTCTCCTATCATTGCTATGCAGACGACACACAATTAATCTTCTCCTTTCCCCCTTCTGATGACCAGGTGGCGAATCGCATCTCTGCATGTCTGGCAGACATATCAGTGTGGATGACGGATCACCACCTCAAGCTGAAACTCGGCAAGACGGAGCTGCTCCCGGGGAAGGACTGCCCGTTCCATGATCTCGCCATCCCGGTTGACAACTCCATTGTGTCCTCCTCCCAGAGCGCTAAGAACCTTGGCGTGATCCTGGACAACACCCTGTCGTTCTCAACTAACATCAAGGCGGTGGCCCGTTCCTGTAGGTTCATGCTCTACAACATCCGCAGAGTATGACCCTGCCTCACACAGGAAGCGGCGCAGGTCCTAATCCAGGCACTTGTCATCTCCCGTCTGGATTACTGCAACTCGCTGTTGGCTGGGCTCCCTGCCTGTGCCATTAAACCCCTACAACTCATCCAGAACGCCGCAGCCCGTCTGGTGTTCAACCTTCCCAAGTTCTCTCACGTCACCCCGCTCCTCCGCTCTCTCCACTGGCTTCCAGTTGAAGCTCGCATCCGCTACAAGACCATGGTGCTTGTCTACGGAGCTGTGAGGGGAACGGCACCTCAGTATCTCCAGGCTCTGATCAGGCCCTACACCCAAACAAGGGCACTGCGTTCATCCACCTCTGGCCTGCTCGCCTCCCTACCACTGAGGAAGTACAGTTCCCGCTCAGCCCAGTCTAAACTGTTCGCTGCTCTGGCCCCCCAATGGTGGAACAAACTCCCTCACGACGCCAGGACAGCGGAGTCAATCACCACCTTCCGGAGACACCTGAAACCCCACCTCTTTAAGGAATACCTAGGATAGGATAAGTAATCCTTCTCACCCCCCCTTTAAGATTTAGATGCACTATTGTAAAGTGACTGTTCCACTGGATGTCATAAGGTGAATGCACCAATTTGTAAGTCGCTCTGGATAAGAGCGTCTGCTAAATGACTTAAATGTAATGTAAATGAGAGCTGCTGGCAGTGTGCACAGGCTTTTTCACTAACACACCTGATTGGTTCGAATCAATGCTATGAGGAGTTCATGAGCTGAATTAACTGTGATAGGGCTGACACACCTGATTGGTTCGAATCAATACTATGAGGAGTTGATTAGCCGAATCAGCTGTGATCGAGCTGCTGTGGAACAAGAGTCTATACCACCTTTGCAGCTGTCCGGAACCGTCTCAGAACAGTGATGGTATTGTTAACCGCCAGCTGTCCAGAACTGTTGCAGAACCCTGATGGTAACATCACAATGACATCAATGATATCGCAGAGTGGCAAGTAGCTTATAGTGATTATAGTGTTAATAATAGAAAGGTTGCTAGTTATAATCCCTGAACTGACAAGGGTTTCTCAGGGGGGGAGTTGGGATATGGGAATAAAATAAAATAAAATGGAATTCACAAATGTAAATCACCCATCATGTTTAAATCAGACCAGCTCCTTGAAGTCTGCATTTGTCTAAAAAACAGTATTTTGCTCAAAACTTATATATTTTATTTTTTACCCTTAAGCATGTGTGCATTACTGTATTTTTATCTTGGGATATTGTTTTTCAACAGGAAAAGTATAAAATATCTAGCTGGAGTGCCTCTTTAAGGGTGTTGTATCTCACAAAGTCGTGTTATTGTGACAGGCGTGAGTTGCCTGCCAGTCTTCCACCATTGGCATACAACAGCAGGTTTTTTTGTAACGTGATTTAATCCATCACAATGTCCCCCCGGTAAAGGTCTAAATTGGGATGTATAATGTCATACGCAGTGGCAGGGGTCCACATAACAGTCCTGGTATCCTTTTGAAAGACTTGGAGTCGTCAGAGCAAGGGCTCAGCTCACTCAGAACTTATTTTCCATGCAGGTCACATATCCCAGTGGTAAATCTATTACAGTAGCCAATGTCAGTCAAAGCGAGGACAGGGTTGACCAAAATGGTCAAAATATTGCGCTGTCCTACACCGGATTCCTCTGTGTTCCACATAGGTAGTCGGAGCTTTACTTTAAGAGCAAGTCTATGAAAGGATGACATGTCTAAATAAAAATAGATATGGCTTTTAAAAGTATAAAGAAATTAATCTTAAAAGTAAGTTATGGTGTCTTTTTAAAAGATGTTCATCCCCATAACCACCCAATGAAACACATCTGTTAAACTCCAGTCCAATGTCATGAGGTCAAAGAGCAAAAAAAACACGATTATTTACATGCCCTATCAATGATCTTGTCTTCAATATTGCCATGTTCACAAACTGGGTGTCAGGAGTAAATGTAACCACCACACCATCGTTTGGCTTTATTACCCCCCCCCGTCAAATTGATTGAGTATCAAACCAGATCTACTGCCGTTTGAGCACCAGTGGGATACAGACTAGACATGGCCAAATACAGACCAGTGTCAAATACACGCTTCTTTTTTTGGGGGGACAGCTATATATATATTCAGATCCTTTTAAGACAGGACAAGTTCATAACAAAAGAGAACATTGATGAAAGCGGTAATCCCATCCCCTCCCCTCAAGGGTTAGGGTTGTCCTGCAGCTGTTGAGTGTACATACATCTTGGGTAGCAGGGGACTGGTCCAGACCAGCCTTAGGAAAGAGTGACATCACAGTCCTCTAGAGCAGTGGTTCCATAACTGTTTATATACAAGTACCAGTCAAAAGTTTAGACACAACGAGTCATTCATATTTTCTACATTGTAGAATAATAGTGAAGACATCAAAACTATGAAATAACACATATGGAATCATGTAGGAACCAAAAAAAAGTGTTAAACAAATCAAAATATTTTTGTATCTTTTATTTTGGAGATTCTTCAAAGTAGCCACCCTTTTGCCTTGACGACAGCTTTGCACACTCTTAAATAGTACCCACGAAACAGTCTCAACGAAAACAGTGAAGAAGTGACTCCGGGATGCAGGCTTTCTAGGCAGAGTTGCAAAGAAAAAGCCATTTCTCAGTCTGGCCAATAAAAATAAAAGATTAAGATGGACAAAAGAACAGACACTGGACAGAGGAACTCTGCCTAGAAGGCCAGCATCCTGGAGTCGCCTCTTCGCTGTTTTCGTTGAGACTGGTGTTTTGCGGGTACTATTTAATGAAGCTGCCAGTTGATGACTTGTGTGGCGTCTATTTCTCAAACTAGACACTAATGTACTTGTCCTCTTGCTCAGTCGTGCACCGGAGCCTCCCACTCCTCTTTCTTTTCTGGTTAGGGTCCGTTGGCGCTGTTCTGGGAAGGAAGTACGAGATATTCAGTTTCTTGGCAATTTCTCGCATGGAATAGTCTTCATTTCTCAGAACAAGAATAGACTGACTAGTTTCAGAAGAAAGGTCTTTGTTTTGGGCCATTTTGAGCCTGTAATCTAACCCACAAATGCTGATGCTCCAGATACTCAACTAGTCTAAAGAAGGCCCGTTTTATTGCTTCTTTAATCAGGACAACAGTTTTCAGCTGTGCTAACATAATTGCATAATGATCAATTATCCTTTTAAAATTATAAACTTGGATTAGCTAACACAACATGCCATTGGAACACAGGAGTTGCTGATAAATGGGCCTCTGTACGTCTATGCAGATATTCCATATAAAATTAGCCGTTTCCAGCTACAAAATTAATTTACAACATTAACAATGTCTACACTGTATTTCTGATCAATTTGATGTTATTTTAATGAAAATAAATGTTATTTTCTTTCAAAAACAAGGACCTTTCTAAGGGACACCAAACTTTTGAATGGTAGTGTATTTTTCTTAATTCTATTTCTTTACTTTTAGATGTGTGTGTATTGTTGTGAATTGTTAGATACTACTGCACTGCTGGGGCTAGGAACACAAGCATTTAGTTAGTTATTACTGCACTGCTGGGGTTAGGAACACAAGTATTTAGTTAGATATTACTGCACTGCTGGGGTTAGGAACACAAGCATTTAGTTAGATATTACTGCACTGATGGAGCTAGGAATACAAGCATTTAGTTAGATATTACTGCACGGATGGAGCTAGGAACACAAGCATTTAGTTAGATATTACTGCACTGTTGGAGCTAGGATCACAAGCATTTAGTTAGATATTACTGCACTGATGGAGCTAGGAACACAAGCATTTAGTTAGATATTACTGTTTTTTATTATTGTTTTCTTCCCATCACACCGACACAACCTCTTCCCCCTCAGAACATGGTGCTTCAGATCCTCAGAAAGTTCTACAGATGCACCATTGAGAGCATCACCGCTGGCTGCAACACCGCTTGATATGGCAACTGCTTGGCATCCGACCGTAAGGCGCTACAGAGGGTAGTGCGAAAAGCCCAGTACATTACTGGGGCTGAGCTCAATGCCAATCCATTACCTCTATACCAGGCGGTGTCAGAGGTAGGCCCTAAAAATGGTCAAAGACTCCAGCTACCATAGACTGTTCTCTCTGCTACCACACAGGAAGCGGTACCGATGTACCAAGTCTGGAACCAACAGGTCCGTGAACAGCTTCTACGCCCAAGCTATTAGACTGCTTAATAGTTATTTAAATAGTTACCTGGACATTCTGCATTGACCCTATCTGCACTAACTTTGTTTTGACTCATCACATACTGCTACTGTTTATCATCTGTCACTTTACCCCTACCTATATGTACATATCTACCTCAATTACCTCATACCTATATGTACATATCTACCTCAATTACCTCATACCTATATGTACATATCTACCTCAATTACCTCATACCTATATGTACATATCTACCTCAATTACCTCATACCTATGTGTACATATCTACCTCAATTACCTCATACCTATATGTACATATCTACCTCAATTACCTCATACCCCTGCACATTGACTCAGCACTGGTACCTGTTTACCCCTACCTATATGTACATATCTACCTCAATTACCTCATACCCCTGCACATTGACTCAGCACTGGTACCTGTTTACCCCTATCTATATGTACATATCTACCTCAATTACCTCATACCCCTGCACATTGACTCAGCACTGGTACCTGTTTACCCCTATCTATATGTACATATCTACCTCAATTACCTCATAACCCTGCACATTGACTCAGTACTGGTACCTGTTAGTCTATACCTGTTGTTTATGTCACTTTACCCCTACCTATATTTACATATCTACCTCAATTACCTCATACCCCTGCACATTGACTCAGCACTGGTATCCACTGGTATATCATTATGTATTTATTCCTCGTGTTATTATTTTCTATTCTTTCTCAATTTTATTCTCGTTATGGAAGGGCCGTAAGTAAGCATTTCACTGTTAGCCAACACCTGTTGTTTACGACATAACCAATACAATTTGATTTGATTTTGGAAGGTCCACTTATGGCCAGGTTTCAGCCTCCTGAGAACATACCCATACCCATAACATTACTGTAACGGCTGTCTTGGGAAGAAGGTGAGGACCAAAGTGCAGGGTGGTAAGTGTTCTTCTTATTTAATGAAAAAACTAATAACAAACAGCAAAGAAACAACCGAAACAGTTCTGTCTGGTGCAGAAACACACAAAGACTGAAAACAACAACCCACCAAACACAATAGAAAACAGGCTACCTAAATATGGTTCTCAATCAGGGACAACGATTAACAGCTGCCTCTGATTGAGAACTATACCAGGCCCAAGACAGAAATAGAAAATCTTAGAAAAACTAACATAGACAACCCACCCAACTCACACCTTGACCATACTAAAACAAAAGACAAAACAAAATAACTAAGGTCAGAATGTGACAGTACACCCCCAAAAGGTGAGGATTCCGACCGCAAAACCTAAACCTATAGGGGAGGGTCTGGGTGGGTGTCTGTCCACGGTGGCAGCTCTGGCGCGGGACATGGACCCCACTCCACCATAGTCCTTCTCCGCCTCTCTACCCGCCTCTGGGGCCTCTTTAAAGCGGCAGCTCCTGACTGACAGACGGGAGACTCCGGCAGCTCCTGACTGACAGACGGGAGACTCCGGCAGCTCCTGACTGACAGACGGGAGACTCCGGCAGCTCCTGACTGACAGGCGGGAGACTCCGGCAGCTCCTGACTGACAGGCGGGAGACTCCGGCAGCTCCTGACTGACAGACGGGAGACTCCGGCAGCTCCTGACTGACAGACGGGAGACTCCGGCAGCTCCTGACTGACAGACGGGAGACTCCGGCAGCTCAGGACAGACGGGAGACTCCGGCAGCTCAGGACAGACGGGAGACTCCGGCAGCTCAGGACAGACGGGAGACTCCGGCAGCTCAGGACAGACGGGAGACTCCGGCAGCTCAGGACAGACGGGAGACTCTGGCAGCTCAGGACAGACGGGAGACTCTGGCAGCTCAGGACAGACGGGAGACTCTGGCAGCTCAGGACAGACGGGAGACTCTGGCAGCTCAGGACAGACGGGAGACTCTGGCAGCTCAGGACAGACGGGAGACTCTGGCAGCTCAGGACAGACGGGAGACTCTGGCAGCTCAGGACAGACGGGAGACTCTGGCAGCTCAGGACAGACGGGAGACTCTGGCAGCGCCGGGCAGGAGGAAGCCTCTGGCAGCGCTGGACAGGCGGGAGCACCTGTAGGAAGGAGACGGAGAGACCGCCTGGTGCAGGGGGCTGCCACCGGAGGGCTGGTGCCTGGGGTTGGCACCGGATAGACCAGACCGTGAAGGCGCACAGGTCTCGAGCACCAAGCCTGCCCAACCTTACCTGGTTGAATGCTCCCCGTAGCCAGGCCAGTGTGGCGAGGTGGAATAGCCCGCACTGGGCTGTGCTGGCGAACCGGGGACACCATGCGTAGTGCTGAGCCATGTACCCCGGCCTGAGGAGACGCACTGGAGACCAGATGCACTGAGCCGGCTTCATGGCACCTGGCTCGATGCCCAACCTAGCCCTGCCGATACGAGCTCTGCCATGTACCGCACCGGGCTATGCCTGCGCACCGGGGAGACCGTGCGCCTCACGGCATAACACGGTGCCTGCCCGGTCCATCTATCTCCACGGTAAGCACGGGGAGTTGGCACAGGTCTCCTACCTGACTTCTCCACACTCCCCGCCCCCCCCCCCCCCCCAATACATTTTTGGGGATTCCTCTCGCGCCTCCTTGATCGCCGTGCCAACTCCATTCGCCGGTATCTCTCCTCACATTGTTTCAGAGAATCCCAGGCGGGCTCCGACATTCTCCCTGGGTCAACCGACCACCTCTCTATTTCGTCCCATGTTGTAATATAGGCCAGATCTCGCTGCTGCTGCTGCTGCCCGTTACCACGCTGCTTGGTCCTTTGGTGGTGGCTGGTTTTGTTACGGCTGTCTTGGGAAGAAGGTGAGGACCAAAGTGCAGGGTGGTAAGTGTTCTTCTTATTTAATGAAAAAACTAAACACTGAATAACAAACAGCAAAGAAACAACCGAAACAGTTCTGTCTGGTGCAGACACACAAAGACTGAAAATAACCACCAACCAAACACAATAGAAAACAGGCTACCTAAATATGGTTCTCAATCAGGGACAACGATTAACAGCTGCCTCTGATTCAGAACCATACCAGGCCAAAAACAGAAATAGAAAATCATAGAAAAACTAACATAGACAACCCACCCAACTCACGCCCTGACCATACTAAAACAAAAGATATAACAAAGGAACTAAGGTCAGAACGTGACAATTATCCATATCTTTTCAGGGAAAAATGTATTACTTGTTAAACAAAATCTCTTTACCTGAGCAAATGTATCAGTATAAAATAATATAATTTTCCCTAAAATATTTTTGCCCAGGATTTGTATTCTTTATTTTATACTTTTTTGGCACAGTTTTCATTATGGACCTGACTGCATGTGGCATGGTAGACATAGTGGAGATCTGAGATCAGACGATTTTGATTTAATACCTGCTGACAAAGATCTACAGGCTGGGCTCATTGCAACTTGAAGCCTCTGGTATGTAGATAAGTGTAACAAATACTGAATACATGAAATGCTTTTATATTGGTCGTAAACTGGTATAGACTAATGTTGTCATTACAGGAGTATGGTTCAAGTGAACACTGACAGCATAATTCCACCGTGTCTAATTTTGATAAATCCTATAATAATCTATTATCATAATGAGGACAGTGCAAGGCAAGTTGGTAAATATATTTGATGGCAGCATTGAGGGTAACATTTACTGTAATTTCACAAACCAATATGCTACACTGGTCATGCCGTTCCCTAAAGAGTGTACCACGCAGGCACATTCTCTCTCACACAGACAGGCACACACACTGGTAGATCAAGAATGAATGTAAAGTACCAGGGGAAGCACTGGCAGCATGCGGACGACTGCAGGTGATTCTCCTACTACACACTGACTGGTTCTGTCTCTGACTCACAGACAGCCAGGAGGAGAGGTTCTGTCTCTCACTCACAGATGACCAGGAGGAGGAGAGGTTCTGTCTCTGACTCACAGACAGCCAGGAGGAGAGGTTCTGTCTCTGACTCACAGACAGCCAGGAGAAGAGGTTCTGTCACTGACTCACAGACGGACTGGAGGAGAGGTTCTGTCTCTGACTCACAGACAGCCAGGATGAGAGGTTCTGTCTCTGACTCACAGATGACCAGGAAGAGGAGAGGTTCTGTCTCTGACTCACAGACGGCCAGGAGGAGAGGTTCTGTCTCTGACTCACAGACAGCCAGGAGGAGGGGTTCTGTCTCTGACTCACAGACGGCCAGGAGGAGAGGTTCTCTGATTTTTTCCAGACGATTTCAGTCAAAAGAACATATCTTTCAATACATTTTGTTCATTTGATGCCCCCCTACTGGTGAACGTTGAACTGAAGACTTGAAAGAGTCAGGATTCAAGAAACATCTGGTTCTCATGTCGTTCACCATGGGGAGCTTATTCATTGGAGCGATCATTTGTGACTCAGCCTTGTGTAATGTGTGCTTTTAAACAATGTGCAATTTGTTGATTGCTAGGCACACAAATACAATTATTTCTTGATACATTTGAAACCAGATCTAGTTCCAGCCACAACCGAACTAGATCTGGAACAACTTTCGGCGAATGTCACGCCCTGACCTTCGAGATCCTTTTTACGTCTTTATTTTGGTTTTGGTCAGGGCGTGATTTGGGGTGGGTATTCTATGTTTTGTTTTTCTATGATTTTCTATTTCTATGTTTTGGCCGGGTATGGTTCTCAATCAGGGACAGCTGTCTATCGTTGTCTCTGATTGGGAACCATACTTAGGTACCCTTTTTTCCCACCTGTGTTTGTGGGAAGTTGACTTTCTTAATGGCACTTAGCCTTAAGCGTCACTGTTTTGTAGTGTTGTTTTGTTCGGCGTCTTTTCTTAATTAAAGATCATGTACGCTCGCCCCTCTGCACCTTGGTCCAGTTCCTTCAACAGCCGTGACAGCGATATGCAGGATGATAAGCAACAATATCAACAAACCTGACTCAGTTACATCAGCTCTGTCTGGAGGAATGGGCCAAAATTCACCCAACTTATTGTGGGAAGCTTGTGGGAGGCTACCCGAAACGTTTGACCCAAGTTAAACAATTTAAAGGCAATGCTACCAAATACTAATTGAGTGTATGTGCACTTCTGACCCACTGGGAATGTGATGAAATAAATAAAAGCTGAAATAAATCAGCTGATGCACGTCTCGGGAGCCATATATGACAGACAAGTTGTTGGTTGATGCACGTCTAGGGAGCCATATATATGACAGACAAGTTGTTAGTTGGAACGGAGTCTACAGTCTAAGGTGACACCAAACCGTTTAGTCCCCTCAACTTACTCAACAGCCAATCAATCATTACCAGATTCAGCTGAGGTCTAGAATTTAAGGAATGATTTGTATCAAATACAATGCTTTTAGTTTTAGATATGTTCAGAACAAGTTTATTACTGGAAACCCGTTCCAAAACAGACTGCAACTCGGTGTTTAGGGTTGCAGTGATTTCACCAGCTGTGGTAGCTGACGTGTATAATTCTGAATCATCAGCATACATAGACACACAGGCTTATTTTAATGGTGGGGCTGACACTCAGTGTCAGAGGATATACCCAACTAGACAACTGTGTATTTGGCCACAACAGACCTCATCAACTGACTTGACAGCCATGGGTCTTCTCACATTCTACTGAGCACTGTATCGAGATCAGGGCCGGTATGTATCAAGCGTCTCGGAGTAGGAGCGCTGATCTAGGATCAGGTCCTCAGTGTCAATGTCATTTTATTTATTGTGATCTAAACAGCAAACCTGTTCCTAGATCAGCACTCCAACTCTCAAAACAATTCAGGAATGTAACTGAAACGATTCTCATTCAAAAGCAGTGTGAACAGTCTACTTCCCGATTGATCTGAATTGTATTTGTTCCAATCCAGCACTAACATACTGAACCTAATTTTAAGTCATTAAGGGCTAAATTGAAAGATTAGGATCTGTTGATATAGCTGAACCCGCTTTGTTTGTGCTTGGGGTTTTGAATAGAATCCTACACACCATGTGGATGGGCTGTCCAGAACAGGAGGACCTTGATATACTGTTATTAAAGCAGATATCTGCAGTTTTAAAAAAAAGATGTAAAGTAGGGACCCCGCCTCTGATTTGATTAAAGAGCTGAGGGATGGGGCTGGTGGAAATGTAACTCATCTCAAATGTATAGATAGAGCTATGGGCGAGAAGGACTGATCATCCATGAGATCAGATGAATAGTTTCAATGATGTTTTGAAGCTATACAGTGTTTGTTTACAATGACATTGTTTACAAACAGTGGCGTTAAAAAAAGAAAACGATGTTGGTTTCTGATTGGGTTCTGGTCGGGTTCTGATCTGGTTCTGATTGGGTTCTGGTTGGGTTCTGATCTGGTTCTGATTGGGTTCTGGTCGGGTTCTGATCTGGTTCTGATTGGGTTCTGGTCGGGTTCTGATCTGGTTCTGATTGGGTTCTGGTCGGGTTCTGATTGGGTTCCGATCTGGTTCTGATTGGGTTCTGGTCGGGTTCTGATAGGGTTCTGATCTGGTTCTGATTGGGTTCTCATTGGGTTCTGATTCGGTATGACTAAACTCATGAGGCATTAATAAGTTATATTCTTCAAGAATTAATGAAGATAACATTAATATAAAAGTAATTATAACACATTAATATAAAAGCTGTGGTATATCAGAACACGGGTATGACAAAACATTTCTAATGACATTGGTAAATAGTTTATAATAGCAATAAGGCACCTCAGGGGTTTTGTGGTATATTGCCAATATACCACGGCTATGGTCTGTATCCAGGCTCTCTGTGTTGCGTCGTGCTTAAGAACCAACATTAGCCGTGGTATATTGGCCATATACCACACCCCTTCGGGCCTTATTGCTTAAATATTCAACTGGCGTTCTACAGTATATATTTGCTGTATTCTGGCAGGGCCTTGTGAGGATTGAACAATAACTCTTGATCCTATACATTTTAAGGGATTTAGTGCTCACTTCAATCCGTAGCCCATAAGATCTGCGTTGTAGTGCGATTGACATGTAAAGGCAATGTTACCGCAATCTGTGAGACTGCACATGTCGACACAATCATATCATCATTCAATTTTGTTTTGTCAACCGCGCTACAACTCATATGTTCTGTGATACAGATTGAATCGAGCCCCTAGTCTGTGCTCGCAAAGTCGTTTTTATCGCCACAGACAGGAGTTTGCCTGAGACACCCCAACGCCTTGGCTCATGTCAGCATTTTTTTTACATGATTTCATCCATTCAAATGCCACAAGTCGCAAACATCTAAATCTGGATTTGAAATGTCACATGCTGTGGCATGGATCCACAAAACAACTGATCTGGTTGTTTTTTACCCCCCTGACAGTGACCTTTTCCTTGGCCAATGGCCATGTTCCCGAAACTGGATGTCAGAAATACATGCAGCCTTAAGTTGTTTAGGATTGTTTTATGACCCTGTGTCACGGAGATCAAACCACATGTCATGGGTATCAAACCACATCTGCTGAGCTGTTCTTCAAACTCCAATTTTGATCCCATTACAGTCAGAGTTACAATAGCAACAAATGATTTACAATCCCAATATGGTCATGTTCAGAAACGAGTGTGTCAAGGGGCGGACTGGGACCAGCCATGGCATTTCAAACACACCGGCCCATTTTATTTCTTTAGGCCCCTAATATAGGCCAGATAATAATACATTTTTTTGCAAGAAACCCAAGTTAAACAGGCCCACTGAAAAAAACTAAAACGAATAGCCCATCTGAGAGAAATACATCCAGCTTCCACAACAATATATCTAAAGTCATTTAGCAGGTCTTTATTGTTTTGTTTCCGTTTTGAGCTGTGCACCAGCGGATAAAGACCTGAAATGGCCATTAAACGGACCAATCAAATACATGTTTCTTTTTTAGACAGCTTTATTTTTAGACTTTCAAATGTCAAGACAACACCGATTGTAAGAAGATGCAGTCAAGGACAAGAAAAGTAAAGGCCATAAGAGAGAGCATCAATAAAACTGGGAAGCCCACACCATCCCTTCAGCTGCAGCTGTTGGAACACAAGTGTCTGGGGAGCAGGGGACTCATCCTAGCCAAGCGTTTGGAAGAGGCAGGGTAAGTGGTTAGCCCAAATCCACTAGGTAACCCTGCACCTTAGAGGCTGCCGCCCCATATACATAGACTTGAAATCACTGGCCACTTTAATAATGGATCACTAGTCACTCTAATAATGTTGACATATTTTTGCTTTACTCATCTCATATGTATATACTGTATTCTATTCTACTGTATTTTAGTATTATGTTTGAGGAGAGTACACAGTTATGAACTTGAAAATGTATTAATAAACTAATTAGGCACACTTGATACAAACATATTTATAGATATGCAATGGTTCATTTGGTCAGTCTAAAACTTTGCACATACACTGCTGCCATCCAAATATCTCAATTGTGCTGAAATAATACATTATGTCCTTTCTCTTGCATTTCAAAGATGATGGTAAAACAAATACATTTAAAAATGTTTTTTTATTTGTATTATCTAATGAGTTATATTCTCCTACATTAATTTCACATTTCCAAAAACTTCAAACTGTTTCCTTTCAAATGGTTTCAAGAATATGCTTTGCTTCAGATCCTGAGCTACAGCCAGTTAGATTTGAGTCATTTTTGTGATAATTTTTTTAATTAAAATTTGCGGATCCTTACGAAGTTTTAACCAACAATGCTTTAAGAAATTAAGAAGAAAAACTTGTTAAAGTCAAAAATATTGAAAATAAAAGTCAAAAATAATTAATAAACAGCAAAAGTAAAATAATAAAAGCGAGGCTATATACAGGGGTACCAGTACAGAGTCAATATGCGGGGGCACAGGTTAGTCGAGGTAATTGAGGTAATTGAGGTAATTGAGGTATTTGAGGTAATTGAGGTAATTGAGGTAATTGAGGTAATTGAGGTAATTGAGGTAATATGTACATATAGGTAGAGTTAAAGTGTCCATGCAAAAATAATAAACAGAGCAGCAGCATAAAAGAGGGGTCTGGGTAGCCCTTTCAGGAGTCTTATGGCTTGGGGGTAGAAGCTGTTGGCGCTCCGGTACCACTTGTCGTGCGGAAGCAGAGAGAACAGTCTATGACTAGGGTGGCCGGAGACTTTTGGCAATTCCTAGTGCCTTCCTCTGACACCGCCTGGTATAGAAGTCCTGGATGGCAGGAAGCTTGGCCCCAGTGATGTACTGGGCCGTTCGCACTACCCTCTGTAGTGCCTTGCGTTCGGAGGCTGAGCAGTTGCCATACCAGGCAGTGATGCAACCAGTCAGGATGCTCTCGATGGTGCAGCTGTAGAAACTTTTGAGGATCTGAGGACCCATGCCAAATATTTTCAGTCTCCTGAGGGAGAATAGGCGTTGTCATACCCTCTTCACAACTGTCTTAGTGTGTTTGGACCGTGATGGTTTGTTGGTGATGTGGACAAAAGTTCTCCAACTGCTCCACTGCAGCCCCGTTGATGATAATGGGGGTGTGCTCGGCCTTCCTTTTCCTGTAGTCCACAATCATCTCCTTTGTCGTGATCAAGTTGAGGGAGAGGTTGTTGTCCTGGCACCACATGGCCAGGTCTCTAACCTCCTCCCTATAGGCTGTCACATTGTTGTTGGTGATCAGGCCTACCACTGTTTCATCAACGGTAAACTTAATGATGGTGTTGGAGTCGTGCCTGGTCGTGCCTGGCCATGCAGTCATGACTGAACAGGGAGTACAGAAGGGGACTGAGCACGCATCCCCCCCCCATGTTGAGGATCAGTGTAGTGGATGTGTTGTTACCTACCCTTACCACCTGGGGGCAGCCCGCCAGGAAGTCCAGGATCCCGTTGCAGAGGGAGGTGTTTAGTCCCAGGATCCTTAGCTTAGTGATGAGCTTTGATTTGAGAAATCATTTGAGAAACCAAGGCTGTCGAGTCTGCCGATGAGGATGTGGTGGTTGACAGAGTCGAAAGCCTTGGCCAGATCAATGAATACGGCTGCACAGTAATGTTTCTTATCGATGGTGGTTAAGATATCGTTTAGGACCTTGAGCGTGGCTGAGGTGCACCCATGACCAGCTCTGAAACCAGATTGCATAGCAGAGAAGGTATGGTGAGATTCGAAATGGTCGGTAATCTGTTTGTTGACTTGGCTTTCGAAGACCTTAGAAAGGCATGGTAGGATAGATATAGGTCTGTAGCAGTTGGGGTCAAGAGTGCCCCCCCCCTTTGAAGAGGGGGATGACCGCAGCTGCTTTCCAGTCTTTGGGAATCTCAGACGACACGAAAGAGAGGTTGAACAGGCTAGTAATAGGGGTGGCAACAATTTCGGCAGATAATTTTAGAAAGAAAGGGTCTAGATTGTCTAGCCCGGCTGATTTGTAGGGGTCCAGATTTTTCAGAACATCAGCTGAATGGATTTGGGAGAAGGAGAAATGGGGAAGGCTTGGGCGAGTTGCTGTTGGGGGTGCAGTGCTGTTGACCGGGGTAGGAGTAGCCAGGTGGAAAGCAGAGCCAGCCATAGAAAAATGCTTATTGAAATTCTCAATTATGGTGGATTTATCAGTGGTGACAGTGTTTCCTATCTTCAGTGCAGTGGGCAGCTGGGAGGAGGTGTTCTTATTCTCCATGGACTTTACAGTGTCCCAGGACTTTTTTGAGTTAGTGTTGCAGGAAAAAAAATTCTGCTTGAAAAAGCTAGCCTTGGCTTTTCTAACTGCCTGTGTATAACGGTTTCTAGCTTCCCTGAACAGCTGCATATCACGGGGGCTGTTCGATGCTAATGCAGAACGCCATAGGATGTTTTTGTGTTGGTTAAGGGCAGTCAGGTCTGGGGAGAACCAAGGGCTATATCTGTTCCTGGTTCTAAATTTATTGAATGGGGCATGTTTATTTAAGATGGTTAGGAAGGCATTTAAAAAAATATCCAGGCATCCTCTACTGACGGGATGAGATCAATATCCTTCCAGGATACCCCGGCCAGGTCGACTAGAAAGGCCTGCTCGCTGAATTGTTTCAGGGAGCGTTTTACAGTGATGAGTGGAGGTCGTTTGACCGCTGACCCATTACGGATGCAGCCAATGAGGCAGTGATCGCTGAGATCTTGGTTGAAGACAGCAGAGGTGTTTTTAGAGGGGAAGTTGGTTAGGATGATATCTATGAGGGTGCCCGTGTTTAAGGCTTTGGGGGGGTACCTGGTAGGTTCATTGATAATTTGAGTGAGATTGAGGGCATCAAGTTTAGATTGTAGGATGGCTGGGGTGTTAAGCACGAGCATTGAAGATAGATGGGGGGCAATCAGTTCACATATGGTGTCCAGAGCACAGCTGGGTGCAGAGGGTGGTCTATAGCAGGCGGCAACGGTGAGAGACTTGTTTTTAGAGAGGTGGATTTTTAAAAGTAGAAGTTCAAATTGTTTGGGTACAGACCTGGATAATAGGACAGAACTCTGCAGGCTATCTTTGCAGTAGATTGCAACACCGCCCCCTTTGGCAGTTCTATCTTGTCTGAAAATGTTGTCATTTGGAATTAAAATTTCAGAATTTTTGGTGGTCTTCCTAAGCCAGGATTCAGACACAGCTAGAACATCCGGGTTGGCAGAGTGTGCTAAAGCAGTGAATAGAACACACTTAGGGAGGAGGCTTCTAATGTTAACATGCATGAAACCAAGGCTATTACAGTTACAGAAGTCATCAAAAGAGAGCGCCTGGGGAATAGGAGTGGAGCTAGGCACTGCAGGGCCTGGATTCACCTCTACATCGCCAGAGGAACATAGGAGGAGAAGAATAAGGGTACGGCTAAAAGCAATAAGAATTGGTCGTCTAGAACGTCTGGAACAGAGAGTAAAAGGAGGTTTCTGGGGGCGATAAAATAGCATCAAGGTATAATGTACAGACAAAGGTATGGTAGGATGTGAATACAGTGGAGGTAAACCTAGGTATTGAGTGATGAAGAGAGAGATATTGTCTCTAGAAACATCATTGAAACCAGGAGATGTCATTGCATGTGTGGGTGGTGGAACTAATAAATTGGATAAGGTATAGTGAGCAGGACTAGAGGCTCTACAGTGAAATAAGCCAATAAACACTAACCAGAACAGCAATGGACAAGAAATATTGACATTAAGGAGAGGCATCCTTAGTCGAGTGATCAAAAGAGTCCAGTGAGTGGAGTGGTTGGTTTGGGGATCACGGCGATTTAGATAGCTAGCCAGGACATCGGTAGCAAGCTAGCATAGGATGGAGGTCTGTTGTTAGCCACCTCTTGTGTTCCGTCAGTAGATTAGTGGGGTTCCGTGTGGTAGAGGGGATTAGTCCAAATCACACAACAACAAAAATAAAATAAAAACAATAGATATAGTTATAGAGGCCCAAGAAGAAACATAATAATAATAAAAATAAATAAATTGTCCGATTGTCTATTCTGAGAGCAGCCGGTAAGACAGCTAACGGTTAGCAGGCCGCAGATGGGCGTTCAGGTAACGTCGCGACGTAGGAGCCAGCCGGATCTCCTTCGGGTAGATAACGTCGGCAGTCCAGTTGTGAAGGCTCGGTGGGGCTCCGCGTAGGCAGTAAAAACGGGTCCGGATAGGTGACTGCAGCCCAGGAGTGATTGACGGAGCTCAGGAGTGATTGACGGAGCTGGCTAGCTCCGGAGTAATTGATGTTTGCTCCGGAATCGACGAGAGCAGATAGACACACGGATAGCAGCTAGCTAGCTGTGAGATCCGGGAATGAATGTCCAGAGAGCAGTTGAAATCCAAGGACATGGAGAGAAAAATTGGTCCGGTATGTTCCGTTCCGAGCCGCGCTGCGCCGTACAAAACTGGCGATAGATTTTCGAGCTAAAGGATAGCTGATGACCACAAACCGTGGTTAGCTGAATACTAACGATTTGCCAGTAAAGAAGCTAACTAGCTTCTGAACTAGCTTCTGATTAGCTTCTAGCTAGCTCCTGGCTAGCTTCTGGTTAGTTTCTGGCTAGCTTCTGGCTAGCTTCTTGGAGGATTGCAGATTTGAGGTAAATAATACTTATTTATAAATATAAATTGGTGAGGCGGGTTGCAGGAGAGTGTTTTGAAGATGAGTTGAAGGAAAATAAAAATAAAATGTACGTGAAAAAAAGTTGTAAATATATATATATATATACAGGACATGACAAGACGAGGACAAAAGACGTCTGAACTGCTATGTCATCTCGGGTAATGAATGTGTTGAATGCTGAGCTGTAGACAATGAATAACATTCTCACATAGGTCTTAATTTTGTACAGGTGGGAAAGGGCAGTGTTGAATGCAATAGAGATTGCATCATCTGTGGATCTGTTGGAGCAAACTGGAGAAAGACTGCATTTAATCAGTGAACACCCCTTGTTTTTATTACAACACACCTGTCATAATTGTTTTATTTACTAAAGTAGAGGTTTATTATTATTATTGCTAAAGGTGTTGCTAAAGCTATTGCATAGGTGTAAACAATTTTTTTAACGAGAGATAGCACTTGTATAGCCTAAGAAAGTAGCATAAATGTGCAGAAAGTAGTTGCATTTTATTGAAGGGAAACAATAACAGTCTTGAACTTTTTTGGCAAAATATTGACATATTCTTATATATTATACAATGTAGAATTCAACTACAAAATACTAGTCTTCTCCCATTTTTTTAACCATTTGCCCCCATCCACAAGGTGTATAAACAACAGCAATAACTAAGAATAAAGTAAGATAATAGATGCAAAACAAAAACGTGACGAACATAAATCAATCAACTCTAATTAGCACATGTAGGAAAGTATGCAAGTGTGTGTGCATGGACTTTGCAGATGTATTTCTCACATGTGCAACACATAGTATTTGTTTTACAGTCCTTCTTTTGGGGACAGAATTGGCATCTCCTCCTCTTGCCTGCCCCAGCTGCAGCCTCAGGTGGCTCACGACAAGATTCAGCCTCCTGAACAGCTTTCACAAGTGCTGCAGAGGCTGCTGTGCGGGAGAGGCGCCCTCGTATTTGAAGTGCCTTTCCCAGCTGCTCCAGGAACACCTTCCTCTTGTTCCGCTTATCAGGCATCCAGATAGGGTTGATGTTGTTCCACATCATTAAGACATTGTATGAGGACACATCATTGATGCTATGAAAGATGATCAGGGGCCAGCGGACAGTCATCCTCCTGCAGCTTTAAGTTCCAATCACCTTGTCCAGGTTGTTCATGGCTCCTTTGTTGTGGTTGTAGTCCAGGATGACGACTGGCTTCCTGTCCTCACAATCACTGATCTGAGCTGTTTTGTGCAATGTGCTCAGGAGGACCACATTCTTGTTCCTCTTTGGGGGGTAAGAAACTAGAGTGGTGGTGGGGATGAAGACAACCTTTCATGAGAAGGCTTCTCTCCCCCTTGTTGCGAGGAGTGCAGGGGGGAGCTCAGGCTTGTTCTCTCTAACTGTGCCAACTATGGTGATCTTCCTCCTCAGGAGCTGCTGGCTCAGTTTATAGGAAGTGAAGAAAATCACTTACAGTGAACATCACTTACGTTACAGATATGAAATTTAAAAATGTACCTCTGAAATTAATCAGTTGCTCATCCACTGTTACTTCAGGCCCAGGGTTGTAGCGGTATGGCAGACGCTCCACCCACTTCTCCCAGACCTCTATTATGGCCAGCAATTTGCCTCTCACACATCTTGCAGGTCTTGACTCGCGGTTATCAAATCATGGCATTCTTGAGAAAGTGTGAAAAACTTTCAGTGGCATCGTGGCACGGAAAATTGCCCTTCCACTCTCTGCATCCCAGAGACTACATGTAGCTTCGCCTCAGGACCTATACACACCCGCTAATATTAGTAGCCCTATGTAGGCACGCAGGTCAATCTCATCCATCCTTTTCCAGTTGTCTCCATATTTACAGAAACCCTCCAAATTTTTCCATGGGGAATAGAGAAAATGTTGCCGTTTCTTAAAGGGCTCCCGAGTGGTGCAGCGATCTAAGGCACTGCATCTCAGTGCTAGAGGCATCACTACAGACCCTGGTTTGATTCCAGGCTGTATCACAACCAGCCGTGATGGGGCGGTGGACAATTGGCCCAGCGTTGTCCAGGTTTAGCCGAGGTAGGCCGTCATTGTAAATAAGAATTTGTTCTTATTAACTGACGTGACTAGTTAAATAAAGGTTAAATAAAATAAATTAAAATTATACACTTTTTGCCATAGGATGGAGGCAAATGTTTGCAGCTTTTAATGTGATTCGGCATACTACAAGTTTAGATACTGTAGCTGGCCGTGAGACTAATTTACAAATCGAATACATTTTTAGCTGAAATGGGCTTATTGAGTGACTGATGCAAAACCACATGTCTAAAATTACACCCTATATATACATTACAATTCCAGCTATGTTATGTGTACCCATGAGGTCACCAGTCAAATTGCCAAGATCAGAGGTTCCAAGACCGTCCTACTCGCTTTATATCTATGGCCGTAACACTGTCATAAGGCAACACAACACCCATGTATTGGTCCTGCATATAAATGTGATCACTTTGTAGAGATGTAAAAGTTATACAGTGCCGAGTAAAAGTCTAAACACCCCTTGAACAGTTTTCAAATGTTGTTACCTTTAAAATGGACTAAATTAAAGAATTTCTACCGAACTACACAACCTACTCCACATTTTCAAAGTAAAAGAAAGATTTAAGAACATTTCCTAAATGATTGTTTTCATTCCACCGAGGTTATTACTTTTGACAGGCCATTACACACATTTGAAAAATGTGGATTTATACCACCTCCTAGGGGAACATACAGGTAAAATGCCAAAATAACGGAAACACTTGAGTAAATAAGCGATACAAAAAAAAATTGGGAAGCAGTGGTGCTTCCTGGGTTAATTAAGCAATTAACTTCCCCATCATGCTTGTGGTCAATTTCCCATTATTTTAGCTACCACTGATAAAAGAAGAGATCTCAGTGACTTGAATATAAGAGTCTCAAAGGAGCATAGGGGGTTTAAAGGGTGTCTGTGTCACCAGATCCCAATTGAACAGGAGATTCTGTAGCAGTGCCAGAGAGAACGTTTTCTACCACCATCAACAAAACAGGAAATGATGGAATTTCCTTTGGAAAAATTGTTGCATCTCTTCATTGATCTTCAGTCTGCAACACTTTCTGGGTAAGTACCGCAGCTCATATACAGCGTCATCTAAAGTTTTTGTGCTTGGTGCGTGGACTCCTGACATGAATGTCATTTTAGACTCAATATGGAGGTCAATGTCTGTCTGTTAAATACGCTTATCTCTTTTCCCCTCCCAGTGTTTCTGTTTTGAGGAGAAGCATTTGAACCGAGTTTGAGGAACTGCGTATGGCCCTTGTTGACACTATCACCCTCTCATAAACCTTCTTCGAGGTCAAGGAGGAACAGAAATGACCACTCTCTGGAAGTGTATATCTGCCGAAAAATCTATTGGAAATGCAAATTGGCTAATGCTAAACCAACATCATGTTTGTAATTTTTCCCATTTATAGTCAGTTAAATCTCACGTAATCTCACGTAATTTGATCAGATGCTCGATTACCAATTATGTTGACATAGTCTGTCCACGAGAGATGAATGTGTACGTAATGTGACAAATCTGGTCTGTTTCCTGAGAACCCCACAATCTCCAAAGAGTGCCCTTTCAATTGCTACCATCGTTATGCAAATGCTTCTCTCATTATATATATTTTTGAAACATTTCAATTGTGGCCTGTCCTTATAGACCAATGGTGTCAAACTCATTCCATGGAGGGCCGAGTATCTGCAGATTTTTCCTTTCAATTAATCACTAGACAACCAAGTGAGGGGATTTCCTTTCTAATTAGTGACCTTAATTCATCAATCAAGTACAAGAGAGGAATGAAAACCTGCAGAAACTCGGCCCTCTGTGGAATGAGTTTGACAAGTGATATTGGCCAATTTCCCCCAAGTGTAACGGGTAAAAACAATCATTTTTATGTTATTGCTGGTCAGCTATTGCATCCTGTCACGTCCTGACCTTAGTTCCTTTTTTATGACTCTGTTTTAGTTTGGTCAGGGCGTGAGTTGGGGTGGGCATTCTATGTTTTTGTTCTAGGTTTGGTATTTCTGTGTTTGGCCTGGTATGGTTCTCAATCAGAGGCAGCTGTCGATCGTTGGTCTCTGATTGAGAACCATACTTAGGCAGCCTGTTTTCCTACTAGGATTTGTGGGTAGTTATTTTCTGTTTTGTGTCTGCACCAGACAGAACTGTTTCGGTTTCATTTCGTCCTCTTGTTGTTTTTGTCATTCAGTGTTCTATTAGATAACCACGCTGCGCTTTGGTCCTCACCTTCTTCCAACTACGAAAACCGTCACAGTTACAGTTGAATAGCTATGAATTTGAGTGGTAACATTTTTCCAGCCTCATCCCTCAGCTGTTTACCAAAAAAGGTGATCGCTTTGTTGGGGTGATCGCTTTGTTGGGGTGATCGCTTTGTTGGGGTGACCGCTTTGTTGGGGTGACCGCTTTGTTGGGGTGACCGCTTTGTGACCGATTTGTTGGGGTGATCGCTTCGTTGGGGTGACCGATTTGTTGGGGTGACCGCTTTGTTGGGGTGACCGCTTTGTTGGGGTGACCGCTTTGTTGGGGTGACCGCTTTGTTGGGGTGACCGCTTTGTTGGGGTGACCGCTTTGTTGGGGTGACCGCTTTGTTGGGGTGATCGCTTTGTTGGGGTGATCGCTTTGTTGGGGTGATCGCTTTGTTGGGGTGATCGCTTTGTTGGGGTGATCGCTTTGTTGGGGTGATCGCTTTGTTGGAGTGATCGCTTTGTGACTGCTTTGTTGGGGTGATCGCTTTGTTGGGGTGATCGCTTTGTTGGGGTGATCGCTTTGTGACTGCTTTGTTGGGGTGATCGCTTTGTTGGGGTGATCGCTTTGTGACTGCTTTGTTGGGGTGATCGCTTTGTTGGGGTGATCGCTTTGTTGGGGTGATCGCTTTGTTGGGGTGACCGCTTTGTTGTGGTGACCGCTTTGTTGTTAGAATCCCCAGATTTCTTTTTAAAAGTACAATTTTATGATATGAATAATCTGATGACGGGAGACCAGATTCCCAAGGCAATTTAAATTGCGATTTCTCGTTTGAACGACTTATTAGAAAAATACATTTAAATTGGGATACTAAGTCGTTCAAACAAGATACTAAGTAGTTTGAACGACTTAAACGTGATTTTGTCTAATTCTGCCTCATTTGTTATTGCAGCTTCTCAGACTGTAATGTTGCTGCAGCCATTCATTCACTGAGTCCATCCATTGATATGATCATTCATTGACAGTTTTTTTTTAAAGCATAAAGAAGGGCTGCTTTTGAATGCCTGAGCATATAAGTGGGAGAATATAGGAGGAGCAGAGCGTAATTCGAGTCGATTAAAAAAATGAAATGGTGTCTCCCACTCCAATATCACTCTGGTACTGCTCAGCCACAAGCTCTGGGTATCACTGTTACTATTTTAATTTTCAATTGACTATTCGGTTGCAAAAAAAAAAACGACTTAGTATCTCATTTAAACTTTTTTATTTTTACAGTGTTTTTTTTTAAATAAGTTATTAAAATGAGATAATAAGTCGTTTGAACGAATATTCCAATACTGTTTTTTTCCCACAGTTACAAAAGTGTAAATGTAGGCCTACATGTGTTTGCTGAGTAATGAGTCCACAGTCACAAAGAGAGTATGTAAGCCGACACATTTTTATTCAAAGTTAAACATTTTTGTCATGCTGGTGAAAGAGGACCCAAACGCGACTTAACAGAAACAGAGTTTATTAATGTTCAAAACGGAATAACTGAAATCCTCTAGATTTGTAGAGGGGAAAACAACTGGAGAAGCGGCCACAGACTGCAGGTCGCTTCGGGTTGGCGCAGGCCGTAGTCGACTGAGACACCTGCTCACACGCAGCGTCTGATGAAGGCACAAAACACGACAGGACAGGGTGATACACAATCACGGCAAAAAACACGACAGGACAGGGCGAAACGCAATCACAGCATGGTGAATACAATACAAGGAACCGACGGCACAGGAACGGATCACAAAGGAATAAATAGGGACTCTAATCAGGGGAAAGGATCGGGAACAGGTGTGGGAAGACTAAATGATGATTAGGGAATAGGAACAGCTGGGAGCAGGAACGGAACGACAGAGAGAAGAGAGAGCGAGAGAGTGAGAGAGGGAGGGGAGAGAGAGGGATAGAACCAAACAAGACCAGCAGAGGGAAACGAATAGCATGGGGAGCACAGGGACAAGACATGACAATAAATGACAAACATGACAGTACCCCCACTCACCGAGCGCCTCCTGGCGCACTCGAGGAGGAATCCTGGCGGCAACGGAGGAAATCATCGATGAGCGAACGGTCCAGCACGTCCCGAGACGGAACCCAACTCCTCTCCTCAGGACCGTAACCCTCCCAATCCACTAGGTATTGGTGACCCCGTCCCGAGAACGCATGTCCATAATTTTATGTACCTTGTAAATAGGTGCGCTCTCGACAAGGACGGGAGGGGGGAGGGAAGACGAACGGGGTGCGAAGAAAGGGCTTAACACAGGAGACATGGAAGACAGGATGGACGCGACGAAGATGTCGCGGAAGAAGCAGTCGCACAGCGACAGGATTGACGACCTGGGAGACACGGAACGGACCAATGAACCGCGGAGTCAACTTACGAGAAGCTGTCGTAAGAGGAAGGTTGCGAGTGGAAAGCCACACTCTCTGGCCGCAACAATACCTTGGACTCTTAATCCTGCGTTTATTGGCGGCTCTCACCGTCTGTGCCCTGTAACGGCAAAGTGCAGACCTCACCCTCCTCCAGGTGCGCTCACAACGTTGGACAAACGCTTGAGCGGAGGGAACGCTGGACTCGGCAAGCTGGGATGAGAACAGAGGAGGCTGGTAACCCAGACTACTCTGAAACGGAGATAACCCGGTAGCAGACGAAGGAAGCGAATTGTGAGCGTATTCTGCCCAGGGGAGCTGTTCTGCCCAAGACGCAGGGTTTCTGAAAGAAAGGCTGCGTAGTATGCGACCAATCGTCTGATTGGCCCTCTCTGCTTGACCGTTAGACTGGGGATGAAACCCGGAAGAGAGACTGACGGACGCACCAATCAAACGACAGAACTCCCTCCAAAACTGTGACGTGAATTGCGGACCTCTGTCTGAAACGGCGTCTAACGGGAGGCCATGAATTCTGAATACATTCTCAATAATGATTTGTGCCGTCTCCTTAGCGGAAGGAAGTTTAGCGAGGGGAATGAAATGTGCCGCCTTAGAGAACCTATCGACAACCGTCAGAATCACAGTCTTCCCCGCAGACAAAGGCAGACCGGTAATGAAGTCTAAGGCAATGTGAGACCATGGTCGAGAAGGAATGGGGAGCGGTCTGAGACGACCGGCAGGAGGAGAGTTACCCGACTTAGTCTGCGCGCAGTCCGAACAGGCAGCCACGAAACGGCGCGTGTCACGCTCCTGAGTCGGCCACCAAAAGCGCTGGCGAATAGACGCAAGAGTGCCTCGAACACCGGGATGACCCGCTAACTTGGCAGAGTGAGCCCACTGAAGAACAGCCAGACGAGTGGAAACAGGAACGAAAAGGAGGTTACTAGGACAAGCGCGCGGCGACGCAGTGTGCGTGAGTGCTTGCTTAACCTGTCTTTCAATTCCCCAGACTGTTAACCCGACAACACGCCCATAAGGAAGAATCCCCTCGGGATCAGTAGAAGCCACAGAAGAACTAAACAGACGGGATAAGGCATCAGGCTTGGTGTTCTTGCTACCCGGACGGTAAGAAATCACAAACTCGAAACGAGCGAAAAACAACGCCCAGCGAGCTTGACGGGCATTAAGTCGTTTGGCAGAACGGATGTACTCAAGGTTCTTATGGTCTGTCCAAACGACAAAAGGAACGGTCGCCCCCTCCAACCACTGTCGCCATTCGCCTAGGGCTAAGCGGATGGCGAGCAGTTCACGGTTACCCACATCATAGTTGCGCTCAGATGGCGACAGGCGATGAGAAAAATAAGCGCAAGGATGAACCTTATCGTCAGACTGGAAGCGCTGGGATAGAATGGCTCCCACGCCTACCTCTGAAGCGTCAACCTCGACAATGAATTGTCTAGTGACGTCAGGAGTAACGAGGATAGGAGCGGACGTAAAACGTTCTTTTAGAAGATCAAAAGCTCCTGGGCGGAACCGGACCACTTAAAACACGTCTTGACAGAAGTAAGAGCTGTGAGAGGGGCAGCAACTTGACCGAAATTACGAATGAAACGCCGATAGAAATTAGCGAAACCTAAAAAGCGCTGCAACTCGACACGTGACCTTGGAACGGGCCAATCACTGACAGCTTGGACCTTAGCGGAATCCATCTGAATGCCTTCAGCGGAAATAACGGAACCGAGAAAAGTAACGGAGGAGACATGAAAAGAGCACTTCTCAGCCTTTACGTAGAGACAATTCTCTAAAAGGCGCTGTAGAACACGTCGAACGTGCTGAACATGAATCTCGAGTGACGGAGAAAAAATCAGGATATCGTCAAGATAGACAAAAACAAAAATGTTCAGCATGTCTCTCAGAACATCATTAACTAATGCCTGAAAAACAGCTGGCGCATTGGCGAGACCCGAACGGCAGAACCCGGTACTCAAAATGCCCTAACGGAGTATTAAACGCCGTTTTCCACTCGTCCCCCTCTCTGATGCGCACGAGATGGTAAGCGTTACGAAGGTCCAACTTAGTAAAGCACCTGGCTCCCTGCAGAATCTCGAAGGCTGATGACATAAGGGGAAGCGGATAACGATTCTTAACCGTTATGTCATTCAGCCCTCGATAATCCACGCAGGGGCGCAGAGTACCGTCCTTCTTCTTAACAAAAAGAACCCCGCCCCGGCCGGAGAGGAAGAAGGCACTATGGTACCGGCGTCAAGAGACACAGACAAATAATCCTCGAGAGCCTTACGTTCGGGAGCCGACAGAGAGTATAGTCTACCTCGAGGAGGAGTGGTCCCCGGAAGGAGATCAATACTACAATCATACGACCGGTGAGGAGGAAGGGAGTTGGCTCGGGACCGACTGAAGACCGTGCGCAGATCATGATATTCCTCCGGCACTCCTGTCAAATCGCCAGGTTCCTCCTGAGAAGTAGGGACAGAAGAAACGGGAGGGATGGCAGACATTAAACACTTCACATGACAAGAAACGTTCCAGGATAGGATAGAATTACTAGACCAATTAATAGAAGGATTATGACATACTAGCCAGGGATGACCCAAAACAACAGGTGTAAACGGTGAACGGAAAATCAAAAAAGAAATAGTCTCACTGTGGTTACCAGATACTGTGAGGGTTAAAGGTAGTGTCTCAAATCTGATACTGGGAAGATGACTACCATCTAAGGCGAACATGGGCGTAGGCTTATCTAACTCTCTGAAAGGAATGTCATGTTTCCGAACCCATGCTTCGTCCATGAAACAACCCTCAGCCCCAGAGTCTATCAAGGCACTACATGTAGCGCCCGAACCGGTCCAGCGTAGGTGGACCGACAAAGTAGTACAGGACTTTGATGGAGAGACTTGAGTAGTTGCGCTCACCTGTAGCCCTCCGCTTACAGATGAGCTCTGGCTTTACTGGACATGAATTAACAAAATGTCCAGCAACTCCACAATAGAGGCACAGGCGGTTGGTGATCCTCCGTTCCCTCTCCTTATTCGAGATGCGAATCCCTCCCAGCTGCATGGGCTCAGTCTCAAAGCCAGAGGGGGAGATGGTTGCGATGCGGAGCAGGGAAACACCGTTGATGCGAGCTCTCTTCCACGAGCCCGGTGACGAAGATCTACCCGTCGTTCTATGCGGATGGCGAGAGCAATCAAAGAGTCCACATCTGAAGGAACCTCCCGGGAGAGAATCTCATCCTTAACCACAGCGTGGAGTCCCTCCAGAAAACGAGCGAGCAGCGCCGGCTCGTTCCACTCACTAGAGGCAGCAAGAGTGCGAAACTCAATGGAATAATCCGTTATGGACCGTTCACCTTGGCATAAGGAAGCCAGGGCCCTAGAAGCCTCCTCACCAAAAACTGAACGGTCAAAAACCCGAATCATCTCCTCTTTAAAGTTCTGGAAATCGTTAGAGCAAACAGCCCTTGCCTCCCAGATAGCTGTGCCCCATTCTCGAGCCCGGCCAGTAAGGAGTGAAATGACGTAAGCAACCCGAGCTCTCTCTCTAGAGTATGTGTTGGGTTGGAGAGAGAACACAATCTCACACTGCGTGAGAAAGGAGCGGCATTCAGTGGGCTGCCCGGAGTAGCAAGGTGGGTTATTAACCCTAGGTTCTGGAGGCTCGGCAGGCCAGGAAGTAACAGGTGGCACGAGACGTAGACTCTGGAACTGTCCAGAGAGGTCGGAAACCTGAGCAGCCAGGTTTTCCACGGCCTGGCGAGCAGCAGACAATTCCTGCTCGTGTCTGCCGAGCATGGCTCCTTGGATCTCGACGGCAGTGTAACGAGCGTCTGAAGTCGCTGGGTCCATTCCTTGGTCGGTTCCTTCTGTCATGCTGGTGAAAGAGGACCCAAACGCGACTTAACAGAAACAGAGTTTATTAATGTTCAAAACGGAATAACTGAAATCCTCTAGATTTGTAGAGGGGAAAACAACTGGAGAAGCGGCCACAGACTGCAGGTCGCTTCGGGTTGGCGCAGGCCGTAGTCGACTGAGACACCTGCTCACACGCAGCGTCTGATGAAGGCACAAAACACGACAGGACAGGGTGATACACAATCACGGCAAAAACACGACAGGACAGGGCGAAACGCAATCACAGCATGGTGAATACAATACAAGGAACCGACGGCACAGGAACGGATCACAAAGG